>NC_041057.1:31106209-31176736 GCF_900634775.1 Gouania willdenowi | reverse complement strand
GATGCATTACTGGCTGAAATAGGTGTGAGCTGACTCTGAACCTGCGTATAAGTAGTGATTTCAGGTGGTGTTTGGCTAACGACTGAATCATCAGACAAGCTAATAAAGTCAACCAACTTTTCACCATCATGTGCAGTATTTAATCCATAATCACCTTTTACTTTTTCCTGTGACGTACCATCATGAGATTTCACTAAATCATCAATAGCATCTTTTAACATCAGCAACTGGACCATTCCTTCGTCCTCTCTGTCGAGTAACTCTTTACTATACATGAATGAGTTGAGGTGGTCATAGTATACCTCCTGATCCCCCTCCGAAAACTCTGACTGGTCCACGTCCAATGCTGGGTCCACCGCTTTGGCTAACCGAAGAAGCTCTTCAGCTGAGAAGGTTAGTAGGCTCTTCCTGATGTCCCACACCAGGCTCTTCCTCCCACCATTTGACATGATGGCTCCTCTTCTCCCTCACGGCTGGCAACACAGTTTAACGATGGTGCAGTCGGCTACGGATGGCAGATTTCCAATTGGATAGGACGGTTGGTTGGTGGCTGGATGATGCGGCCTTTCCTCCTAGTTGCTGATCTGTGTTGTCATCAACGTCATTCGGCTTCCGATCCAGTAGGTGGCGCCAAACGATCCCGGACGAGCCCCCAAGAATCTGTAGCGGGTCCCGGTCTGGTCACCGCTAGCAGATGTATAGATAATCCTCCCGAGAGGAGCGCTGTAAGTGTAGGAAAGACACAGCAAAGCCGGACACATGTGACTCTTTCTCCATTCAGTTGGATTATATTTATTTACATATTCAAATTAACCCTTTTCTGCATTTATGAATTATTCTGTTTACTGAAGCACTGTTATAACCACAGATGTTATCATTTACACAAAATGTCCTTTTTATATATTTTCACAAAAATACGAAATTCAGTATAAAACCAAAAATAAACATTTCTTCACAAAAATATGAAATTCAGTATGAAACCAAAATAAACATATTTCTTCACAATCATGTCATCTAACTTTGTATCACCAATCATGTATATATTATTGTTTAAACACCTTGTTTTTAACCTCTTAATTAAGAGTGTACATTTTGTAGTATCTATTTATCTATATATTTTAAGTATCTACTTAATGTCACAGAATAACCTTACATGCAGTTATAGATTTACACAGACACCATTAACTAACAAACTTATTAACAATCAAACATGACTAACTCCTAACTCATGAACTCTAACCACACCAACAGTCTCAGTTTGCGTACAGGCCCTAAACCAAGCTTCACATGTAGCACATTTGTATCCCTACAATAGCATTAGCTTTAACAACCCAACAATGTATTGGACTCACACATCACATTTCACACACAAAGATAGAACCACAAACACATTATTGCCCCACAAAACAACCCACAAATGACCAGGAGCCAATACAGATAGGTTTATCAAGTACACAAGTACTACGGTGTCGACCGCCATTTTGCTTACTCTCCTCGTCACGTCGCGTGAAACTTACATTCCTACACACATTCACACATTTTAGCTAACAGGCAACTTATCACTGGAGCTCCCCATTATGTTATACACACCTGTACTCACATAAAAGGTGAAAAACTAACCTGTAAGTGTAGGAAAGACACAGCAAAGCCGGACACATGTGACTCTTTCTCCATTCAGTTGGATTATGAGGCACGTCCGGTGCGCACCACTTAGAGACCCAGTGACGTTTCAGGTTAGTGTCGCCATCTAGTGTCCGTTTCACAGCATGACATGGTAAAGTAAAATGAAACCTTGCAACTATAATAAACTTAAATTGACTTTGCATGGGCAGGAAACCAAAATAAAAACATTTCAACAAAACAGTCATTTTGTGAGTATCACATCCACCCCGACAAACAAAAATGGCTCCTGACATTTGTTACAACCAAAAGAAAAACACCTAATATTCACTCTAATAAACTTGAGGAATGACGGGCACACAGTATGCGTAATCCATGTACATTTGTGGTATGAAACAAGTAGGTAGAATGTACTGTCTGGTTGAATGTGGCATGAAAGGTAAGGACACTGAGGTAATCTGAGAGGAGATGGAATCTACATGAGTTTGCATTGAAGGTTGGCCAAGTGACTCATACGTGAACACTGGTCTTGGCCTCCTCTCTCTGGCTGACCTCCTAATCTCTCTGTGTGCATCGTCTCTCGGTACAGTCATTACAGAGGGGGTATTTGTCCCGTCCACCTGTATTTGATCAGCATGGTCAATCTGTTCATCTTCTTCAGGCTGAGGTGAATGTACGATTGCACTTTGTTCAGTCGTCTGTGATCCATCACTCGCTAATTCCATTTCACTTCCGTTTGAGCTTTGTTTTTCTTCTCCTTCAGGTAAGACAATCTCATCCGTGTGCGTACCAATGGGTCTGCTTTCTCTCAACGGTACCGTATTTGAACGACTCTCGTCGGTCATGACTGGTCCCTTCAGATTTTGGGAGGGAACCTTTGGAGGTAATTGCTTTGGCACTGTCATATGCTCCCAACCCGAGGCTGTTGGTCTGCCTTGTCCAACCTGATCACTCCCCATCTTGACTGCAGGTGTTCTCAACCAATAACCTCCCGTAGACTCAGTCTCATCATCAGTGTCTGTGGTCTCAGCATCGTCGGCAGGGCTCACTTTCTGTTGAGGTAGTTTTTGTCTCTGGGAGCGTTTCAAGATAGTGTCAGTTGGCTGTGCTGGGTTTTCAACAGGCAAGTCATTGGATAGCAGTAGCAAGTTTCTGTGCATGGTCCTGTTCCTCGCATATGGGTCACCTTCAGGGTGAATGACATACACAGGGTTGTCAGAAATTTGCTCTTTCACCACATATATTTTCTTCTCCCAGTATGAGCGTAGTTTACCTGGTCCGCCTCGCTCACCCATGTTCCGAACGAGTACTCGATCACCGGGTTTTAGGACCACTCCTTTTGCCTTTTGATCATAATAGGACTTGTTCTTTGCACTTGATGACAAGCTGTTTTTGTTTGCAATCTTGTACGCTTCTGTCATCCTTTTTGACCATTTCTCCGCATATCCTTTGTGTGTCACTGATTCAGTGTTTTCCAATAGACCAAACAAAAGATCTACGGGAAGACGGGGATGTTGACCATACAGCAGATAATGAGGTGAGTAACCTGTGGACTCGTGGCGAGTGCAGTTATAGGCATGGATCATTTGCGGCAAATGTTCCTTCCATCTCTCTTTCTCCTTGTCTGTCAGTGTGCGCAGCATTTGTAACAGCGTGCGGTTGAATCGCTCAGCAGGGTTACATTGTGGGTGGTACGGAGAAGTTCTCGAGTGTCCTACCCCTGATAATTGTCCGAGGGTGCGGAAAAGGTTATTTTCAAACTCGCGTCCTTGATCGTGGTGAAGACGATTTGGATAACCAAGACGAGGTATGTAGTCATTGTAAATGCGTTCAGCTGCAGTTTGACCAGATTTGTTTTTGGTCGGGTAAGCTTGAGCAAACCTGGTGAAATGATCGATCACTACCAGAATGTACTCGAAGCCTCCTTTGCTCTTCTCCAGGTGCAAGTAGTCTATGCAAACCAAATCAAGCGGGGAAGCCGAGGTTAGGCCACCCATCGGTGCACGAACATGTGTGGAGGGTTTCTTTTGTTTTATGCAACTGCATCTTCTCGTGACATAATGCTCTATACATCGCTTCATATGTGGCCAATAGAAGCGTTCTCTGGCAAGGTGAAGCACACGCTCTGTGCCAACGTGTCCCATGTGATCGTGGAGGTGTTTAAGGGCAACTGACCGATACTTGACAGGTAGCACTAACTGTTTTCTCTCTGGTGTTCTGCGGTACAGGACTCCATTCTCCAAGTAGAGTTGGCACCACTCATGAAGAAGCTTGCGGGAGAGCCCACCCACTGAGTTTCTGACCTCACTAGTAAGAACACTGTTTGTCTCTTTCAGTTTTATTACTTCCCCTATTTCAGGGTCCTCTCGTTGGGCTTTTGCCAGCTCATCTTGGCTTATTTCAGGCAAAAGTGAATGAGGCTGTGGAATTATATCAACAGAGGAGGCACAGAGTGCAGCTATCCATGCAACATCTTTCTTCTGAGCTGCTCTACCACCTTCCCACGTTGCATGCAGCACTTCATCAGACAGTTCCTCAGTGCACGTTGCTACATAGGTGTCAAAATCAAGCGGGATGCGTGAGAGGGTATCAGCGTCAATATTGTTTTTCCCAGGTCTGTACTTAATATTGAAACGAAACTCTGACAATTCCCCAACCCAACGGTGCCCAACTGCATTGAGTTTTGCCGTACTCATGACATATGTGAGTGGGTTATTATCAGTGTAGATGGTAAAATGTGGGGCGTAGAAAAGATAGTCTCTGAATTTCTCGCACACTGCCCACTTCAAAGCCAGGAACTCGAGCTTTCCACTGTGAAGTCTGTAATTTCGTTCTGCAGGTGTCAGAGTTCGTGACCCATACCCAATCACTCGCATTTTCCCACCCTGTTGCTGATAGAGGATTGCGCCAAGCCCTTTCTCCGATGCATCAGTGTGTAAGACGAATGGCTCTTCGAAGTTGGGGTATGCTAGGACTGGAGGATTGGTCAGCATGGTGACTAGTCTTTCCAAGGTGCTTTGATGATTAGCATTCCACTCAATGGGTGTTTTGGAAGGGAGTTGAGGACCTCTAGACTTGCAGTTACGTGGAAGTAGTTGGGGCATGGAGGACTTGACTTGGAGCAGCTCATACAATGGTTTTGCTATTTTTGCAAAATCTTGTATGTATGAACGGTAGTAACTTAGGAAGCCAAGGACCTGGCGGAGGTCACCAACTGTTTGGGGTGTTTTGGTTTTTAAAGCCATCACCGCGTCAAGGTCTTTGGGGTCAACTCGAACTCCCTCAGCTGACACCAAACGTCCAACATAGCGAACTTCCTTTTGGAACATCTCACACTTCTCTGCTCTTAACTTCACCCCATGGTGCTGTAGTGCTTGGAGAACCTTGCGGGTCACCTCAACATGGTCACTGAAAGATCTGGAGTAGCACAGTAGGTCATCCAGGTACGGAATGCAACACTCATCTCTAAGGGGGCCTAGCATTTCCTCCATGCTCCTCTGGAATGCTGCAGGTGCATTTGAAAGTCCAAATGGGATTCTTGTCCATTCATAAAGCCCCCAGGGGGTAATGAAGGCAGTGAGATGGCGTGAATCTTCTGCTACAAACCCTTGGTGATAAGCTTTACCTTGGTCAAGTATGCTGAACATTGAATATCCACCGAGCGTGTCTGTCAAATCCTGTATCCTTGGCAGTGGATGTCGGTCCGGTACAGTTTTTTGGTTTAAGAGGCGGTAGTCTATACAGAGGCGCAAAGTGCCATCTTTCTTCCGTACACACACTACTGGGGCAGAATAGGAAGACTTCGATTTTACTATCCATCCCTTTACAAGAAGATCTTGGATGTATTCTTTTACCTCTTTGAACAGTGGTTTAGGGATGGATGTGTACGCTCTCTGTACAGGAATATTGTCTTTGAGGTTGATGACCATTTGCAGATTTGGAATAGAGCCAATGTCATTTCCGTCCCTCGCAAAGGCGTTTGACTCCTCATGCAGCATCTTTTTTGCAGCCTCCTGCTGTTCCTCCTCCAGGTGGTCAAGCTTCACCGGTGGGTGCCACAGGGATGAGTCTGAGCTGCTGATTCGAGTCGTGGTGACTTCCCTTACAATCGCAGCAGGCTGTGATTTGTCCAAGGTATCTGCCTCCACCACATTTTCAATATGCTGCAGGATTCCTAGAGTGGTTTTGCCTGATATTGTGATGTCATGGTTAGTATTGTTACATACTGGAATGGTGACGTAGGGCTTTGTTGGATTCTGGATCTCTAACAAACCTGGACCTGTATTCCATTGTTCAGCTGACAGGGTGTCCTCATCTGTTTCAAAAAACACCAGCCGAGTGGAGGCATCCATATTTGATGGAACCCGACATTTCACCCATGACACTTGCCTAGCTGGGAGTACAATGTTTTTGGCCCCTGTTCTTAATCGTCCCTGCTGCATGACTGATTTTGCTGTCTGAACAAAGCTGACAAGAGTTTTAGCTGTTTCGTTGGGGACAGATATGGCATTACTGAGAAGGTTAGTAAGTACCGGCATTAGCCTCTCTGGTTGGCCACTGATTAACACTTCCAAAACATTAAAGCCAATCAGTGGTTTATCTGTGGGATAGCTGCTGATCAGAAATGGAACACTAATTGACATATTAGGATCCAAATTCCCTGGCAAGTTCACTGTAATAGCTACCCACCCATCATATGGAATGAGGCCACCATTTGCTGCAATGACCTTCAGTTCCTCCTCACCTAAGATCTCAGAAACTGGGTGAATACTGAGGTCAGGTAGATATTCGTCTTTCCAGGCACGGCTGATTATACTAACTTGTGACCCCGAATCGAGCAATGAGGCAACTGCTAATCCATTTAAATAACTCTGAACTAGGGCCTTTTTCCCAATCAGACCATAACCACTCTAGCTTTAGCTACACGAGGTACTTGGAAGGGAGGTTGAGCTACTTGCATGTTGTGACTTCTGGTGTTTATTATTACTGGTTGGGGGGTGCATATTGGAGATGAGAATGGTGTTTTGTCAATTTTGACCTCACCCAATGGCTGGGACTTATTTACAGACTCGGCCACTAGATGTCCCCCTCCAATGACCGGTTGAAGTTTCCCTGTCTCTTTGATCGTTCTAAACAGCCTGCAGCACGGTGTCCTTCCTCCCCACATATGAAACAGTGTTTACAGTCTTGTCTGTCTTGTTCCACGCAGCTTGGACACCCATAGCGTTTCCCACGTTGTGTCCTATTTTGACTGTACTGGCGACCATTGTAAGCTTGTTGCTGGTGGGTTTGCATTGTCATAACCAGCTTGGTGAGTGCCTCTACTTTGGTAGTGAGGTCCCTCAGCGGATCTTGTTTTGTTTGGGTTGGCTTTAACTCTTCACTCGCCGACTTTGTGTTAGGTCTTCTGACCCCTTCAGGCTCGAGCTGCGCGCTGTGTGCATTTGTTACATTCTGTCGGCGGGATGAACCAAGTCTTTTCATTCGCTCATTTTCTTCACTGGTGGTTTTCATCACCTGTCGAAGGATCATCTCATCAGTGACCCCACTGTTGGATAATAAATGTTTCAGTTCTCTACGTAAATCAGTGTGTTTGTGTCCAAAGCCTTGGTACACTGTATGCAGGAAGACATCTTGTACTGTAGCTGCTGAGTATTTAATGTCCGTATCAGTCAGTTTTGATGTGAATAGGATGCGTTGTTTTAAACCTATCACACGATACAGAAATTGCTGTGGCGTCTCATTATCGTCTTGTCTTGTACACATCAACTCTTGGAATAGTTCTGTACTATTTTTTTCTCTTAGGTGAGTTTGGAGAAACCCCCTGAGTTCAGTAACTGTAATGTCATCTTTGTTTATCAGCATCTCTTTGAATATGCCTGGCTTGATGATTTTGAGCACGCCACGAACAATTTCTGATTCAGAAAATCCTTCTTTAATCCCATCATCAATTTGTTTGCAAACATTGCTGTAGCTGATGTCAGAAGATTGATCACCAACTTGACCACCTTGCACTTTGAATTCTCGCCTCGGAAGGTAACTGAGGTCCCTAAAGGATACCATACCCTCACGAGCTGACTGGGGGACAGGCTCACCCAGCATATTTCTGCACGGCTGACTAGGTGGGACAGACGGTGATGTAGCATTTATTGGTAGAGACTGTATGAGTTTCTTGCTCAGCTCTTCGTAGTTAGAGAGTGCTTTCAGCAGCTCAGCATTCGCTGTGTCAGATGTGTTTAACACTGTAGCCCTAACTGAGCCAAAACCTTGTGCAGCAATATCACTAGGTGATGCATTACTGGCTGAAATAGGTGTGAGCTGACTCTGAACCTGCGTATAAGTAGTGATTTCAGGTGGTGTTTGGCTAACGACTGAATCATCAGACAAGCTAATAAAGTCAACCAACTTTTCACCATCATGTGCAGTATTTAATCCATAATCACCTTTTACTTTTTCCTGTGACGTACCATCATGAGATTTCACTAAATCATCAATAGCATCTTTTAACATCAGCAACTGGACCATTCCTTCGTCCTCTCTGTCGAGTAACTCTTTACTATACATGAATGAGTTGAGGTGGTCATAGTATACCTCCTGATCCCCCTCCGAAAACTCTGACTGGTCCACGTCCAATGCTGGGTCCACCGCTTTGGCTAACCGAAGAAGCTCTTCAGCTGAGAAGGTTAGTAGGCTCTTCCTGATGTCCCACACCAGGCTCTTCCTCCCACCATTTGACATGATGGCTCCTCTTCTCCCTCACGGCTGGCAACACAGTTTAACGATGGTGCAGTCGGCTACGGATGGCAGATTTCCAATTGGATAGGACGGTTGGTTGGTGGCTGGATGATGCGGCCTTTCCTCCTAGTTGCTGATCTGTGTTGTCATCAACGTCATTCGGCTTCCGATCCAGTAGGTGGCGCCAAACGATCCCGGACGAGCCCCCAAGAATCTGTAGCGGGTCCCGGTCTGGTCACCGCTAGCAGATGTATAGATAATCCTCCCGAGAGGAGCGCTGTAAGTGTAGGAAAGACACAGCAAAGCCGGACACATGTGACTCTTTCTCCATTCAGTTGGATTATATTTATTTACATATTCAAATTAACCCTTTTCTGCATTTATGAATTATTCTGTTTACTGAAGCACTGTTATAACCACAGATGTTATCATTTACACAAAATGTCCTTTTTATATATTTTCACAAAAATACGAAATTCAGTATAAAACCAAAAATAAACATTTCTTCACAAAAATATGAAATTCAGTATGAAACCAAAATAAACATATTTCTTCACAATCATGTCATCTAACTTTGTATCACCAATCATGTATATATTATTGTTTAAACACCTTGTTTTTAACCTCTTAATTAAGAGTGTACATTTTGTAGTATCTATTTATCTATATATTTTAAGTATCTACTTAATGTCACAGAATAACCTTACATGCAGTTATAGATTTACACAGACACCATTAACTAACAAACTTATTAACAATCAAACATGACTAACTCCTAACTCATGAACTCTAACCACACCAACAGTCTCAGTTTGCGTACAGGCCCTAAACCAAGCTTCACATGTAGCACATTTGTATCCCTACAATAGCATTAGCTTTAACAACCCAACAATGTATTGGACTCACACATCACATTTCACACACAAAGATAGAACCACAAACACATTATTGCCCCACAAAACAACCCACAAATGACCAGGAGCCAATACAGATAGGTTTATCAAGTACACAAGTACTACGGTGTCGACCGCCATTTTGCTTACTCTCCTCGTCACGTCGCGTGAAACTTACATTCCTACACACATTCACACATTTTAGCTAACAGGCAACTTATCACTGGAGCTCCCCATTATGTTATACACACCTGTACTCACATAAAAGGTGAAAAACTAACCTGTAAGTGTAGGAAAGACACAGCAAAGCCGGACACATGTGACTCTTTCTCCATTCAGTTGGATTATGAGGCACGTCCGGTGCGCACCACTTAGAGACCCAGTGACGTTTCAGGTTAGTGTCGCCATCTAGTGTCCGTTTCACAGCATGACATGGTAAAGTAAAATGAAACCTTGCAACTATAATAAACTTAAATTGACTTTGCATGGGCAGGAAACCAAAATAAAAACATTTCAACAAAACAGTCATTTTGTGAGTATCACATCCACCCCGACAAACAAAAATGGCTCCTGACATTTGTTACAACCAAAAGAAAAACACCTAATATTCACTCTAATAAACTTGAGGAATGATGGGCACACAGTATGCGTAATCCATGTACATTTGTGGTATGAAACAAGTAGGTAGAATGTACTGTCTGGTTGAATGTGGCATGAAAGGTAAGGACACTGAGGTAATCTGAGAGGAGATGGAATCTACATGAGTTTGCATTGAAGGTTGGCCAAGTGACTCATACGTGAACACTGGTCTTGGCCTCCTCTCTCTGGCTGACCTCCTAATCTCTCTGTGTGCATCGTCTCTCGGTACAGTCATTACAGAGGGGGTATTTGTCCCGTCCACCTGTATTTGATCAGCATGGTCAATCTGTTCATCTTCTTCAGGCTGAGGTGAATGTACGATTGCACTTTGTTCAGTCGTCTGTGATCCATCACTCGCTAATTCCATTTCACTTCCGTTTGAGCTTTGTTTTTCTTCTCCTTCAGGTAAGACAATCTCATCCGTGTGCGTACCAATGGGTCTGCTTTCTCTCAACGGTACCGTATTTGAACGACTCTCGTCGGTCATGACTGGTCCCTTCAGATTTTGGGAGGGAACCTTTGGAGGTAATTGCTTTGGCACTGTCATATGCTCCCAACCCGAGGCTGTTGGTCTGCCTTGTCCAACCTGATCACTCCCCATCTTGACTGCAGGTGTTCTCAACCAATAACCTCCCGTAGACTCAGTCTCATCATCAGTGTCTGTGGTCTCAGCATCGTCGGCAGGGCTCACTTTCTGTTGAGGTAGTTTTTGTCTCTGGGAGCGTTTCAAGATAGTGTCAGTTGGCTGTGCTGGGTTTTCAACAGGCAAGTCATTGGATAGCAGTAGCAAGTTTCTGTGCATGGTCCTGTTCCTCGCATATGGGTCACCTTCAGGGTGAATGACATACACAAAAATGAAACCTTGCAACTATAATAAACTTAAATTGACTTTGCATGGGCAGGAAACCAAAATAAAAACATTTCAACAAAACAGTCATTTTGTGAGTATCACATATACATCTCGTGTATAAACTTCAAAAGGAAAAGACCAAATCTTGCACAATTAGAACTTAATTTATTTTTCACAAAGCCATGTGTAAGAAATAAAAGGTTTGTCAAAAATGTACAATTCTTTTTCAAAATAAGATAACAATTAATTCAAATAAAAATAAAATAAAAATGTATTTGATTAATTTTGGTTTGAAAATAAAGGATACAAGTGAAGTTCTTTTTTGTATACTTCAATTTGGATTTGGATAAATAAATAAATACAGATATTTTAAAAATGAAGCAGTGTTTTTGCATGTTTTCATTTTGTAGAAAATTGTTAAAAATGTCCCACATTATTGGAAATGTTCTTTAGAATGACCTCTAAATAGTTTTATTTTATTTATTTTCTATGTTAGTTTCTTGATTTTTGAATATTTTATTAATGTAGTTGTCTTTGTTATTACAATTAAAATTTAAAAAAAAAATAATAATAAAAAAAAACCTTTGTTGTCCTGCACACCCACCAGAAGGTGGCAGTAAAAAATTAAAAATCTTGTTTTTACTGTCGGCAAGGAAGGTATTTGTCATAAACTCACAATTCTAAATAAAAACACTTTTTTAACAAAGAGTTGACACAAATTCAGTTCCGAAATTCCATCAGACACACTAAAAAGTGTACAATTGTAATTGTTATAGTGCTTAGCTACTCTGATGTGTAATAAAACTTAGGTTGTGATAGTCACACTATTCTGTATACCCAGATTTCTAAATAGATCAGATGGTCCCATTATTACACAAACAATATAAACTGAATGAAGAATTTAAAGGAAAAATTGTTTTTAACAAAAAAATATTACATCTGACGGTGTTGATGAAAAATCTGTGCGCATTGTTGAACAAATGTGCTTTTAAACACTAGTTGGTAAATAAGTAAGTATTCACATGTGGTGCCAAGTGTAAAAAAAATTGTATAAAAGTTGTAGCTAAAACATTTTCATTATTTATATCACTTTTCTCATATTTAGTACATTTTCCTACATTTAACCACATATATAGAGGTTAAAAAAAGAGCATTAAATCTAAATCTAAATTTTAAATCTTTAAATGTTATATGTCATATCTAAATGCTAAATCTTATATCTAAATTTATTTTTTTTTTTTAACTGAAATTGTATTTTAGGAAGTGAAAATATAGATTACAGTTGTGACTAAAGAAAAAAAAATAATCTAAGAAATGACAAAAACATTATTTTAACTATCATTTTTGTTCATCCATCAAAACGGAAGTGCTACTATACACCATATATATTTCAGTGTATTTTGTGCAATGTAGGGCTTCCCGTATTGGCCCGGTTATGACCTGTCGGCAATACAATAGTTATAGGTTCGCTTCCTGTATTTATCACCGTCAAGTAAGAAACTGTTCTCACTCACGGTAACTTTAAATTACTTCAGATTGTTTGCAAAATTTGCAGGCATCGTACTCACAAAAAACACAACTGAGGAACGGTCATTCGGACTCTCTAGAGCCCTCTGGTGGCCCGGTAGACCGGAAATTACTCCGCTTCAGCCGCCGCAAAGGCTTCTGGGAAATTTCCTCCAGCCTCTGATTGGCTGGTAGGCGAGAAGGCGGTGCCACAGTCACGTGATTCAGGTAGACGCCATTGTTCCCTTAACTTATTAGATATGCTAATAATAATTATTATATATTATTATAATAGCCAATATCATTATTTAAACATCTTACCGTTCAAAAGTACACTAGAGATGTGTTAATCCAATTCATCATATTACAGCTGATTAGTGGAAGAACAACGTTTTTTTAGTTATTTAAATCATTAGCCCATTTTTATTTTGTCATTGCAAATGTTACCTTGTTCTTGTTCTTGTTCTTATTTTGTGTGTTTTTGGAGTCATTTTGTGTATTTTTACTTGTCATTTTGTGTGTTTTCCAGCAATGTATGGGTTTATTGTGTGCATTTTGTTCATTTTCATTCGAGCAATGTATATTTTAGCAGTCATTTTGTCTGTTTTTGGAGTAATTTAATTTAATGGAAGAGCCGCATGTGGCCACCAGTTACCAATGTCTCTATTAGTATGTGTATTAGTATATGTGTGACCAATATTTAACATCTATTCATACCCACCAATATGTAATGTCAAGTGAAAATGGATGAAAGTTGCCTTAGCACAGTGTGACTCTAAACCACGTGTGTCAAATCCAACCCTTGGCCTGTTCGAGAAAGTAGAAACATTTTCTAAATTACCAATTAATTCAGTTGTGCGTGTCTCACCCCCTACAACTACAAAAAATCAATTCAATACAATCCACAATATTTGCTCTCAGTTTTATAGAATATCCATGTTCCTCAAGTTTTATTGTGGGTTATGCTTTGTCATGTCTTGTAAAAGACATGTTTGTCAAACTTTACCGACTCGATTGTTAATGTGAAAGTACATGTAAGTCATACATAAAATACTCAAGTACAGGTAAAACAGTACCTCAATTATTTAGTACACAAATTAAAAGTTACTATAGTTACTTCACCCCCCATGTTTATTTTTGGTAATAAATCTATACATCTCGTGTATAAACTTCAAAAGGAAAAGACCAAATCTTGCACAATTAGAACTTAATTTATTTTTCACAAAGCCATGTGTAAGAAATAAAAGGTTTGTCAAAAATGTACAATTCTTTTTCAAAATAAGATAACAATTAATTCAATAAAAAATAAAATAAAAATGTATTTGATTAATTTTGGTTTGAAAATAAAGGATACAAGTGAAGTTCTTTTTTGTATACTTCAATTTGGATTTGGATAAATAAATAAATACAGATATTTTAAAAATGAAGCAGTGTTTTTGCATGTTTTCATTGTGTAGAAAATTGTTAAAAATGTCCCACATTATTGGAAATGTTCTTTAGAATGACCTCTAAATAGTTTTATTTTATTTATTTTCTATGTTAGTTTCTTGATTTTTGAATATTTTATTAATGTAGTTGTCTTTGTTATTACAATTAAAATTTAAAAAAATAATAATAATAAAAAAAAACCTTTGTTGTCCTGCACACCCACCAGAAGGTGGCAGTAAAAAATTAAAAATCTTGTTTTTACTGTCGGCAAGGAAGGTATTTGTCATAAACTCACAATTCTAAATAAAAACACTTTTTTAACAAAGAGTTGACACAAATTCAGTTCCGAAATTCCATCAGACACACTAAAAAGTGTACAATTGTAATTGTTATAGTGCTTAGCTACTCTGATGTGTAATAAAACTTAGGTTGTGATAGTCACACTATTCTGTATACCCAGATTTCTAAATAGATCAGATGGTCCCATTATTACACAAACAATATAAACTGAATGAAGAATTTAAAGGAAAAATTGTTTTTAACAAAAAAATATTACATCTGACGGTGTTGATGAAAAATCTGTGCGCATTGTTGAACAAATGTGCTTTTAAACACTAGTTGGTAAATAAGTAAGTATTCACATGTGGTGCCAAGTGTAAAAAAAATTGTATAAAAGTTGTAGCTAAAACATTTTCATTATTTATATCACTTTTCTCATATTTAGTACATTTTCCTACATTTAACCACATATATAGAGGTTAAAAAAAGAGCATTAAATCTAAATTTTAAATCTTTAAATGTTATATGTCATATCTAAATGCTAAATCTTATATCTAAATGTATTTTTTTTTTTAACTGAAATTGTATTTTAGGAAGTGAAAATATAGATTACAGTTGTGACTAAAGAAAAAAAAATAATCTAAGAAATGACAAAAACATTATTTTAACTATCATTTTTGTTCATCCATCAAAACGGAAGTGCTACTATACACCATATATATTTCAGTGTATTTTGTGCAATGTAGGGCTTCCCGTATTGGCCCGGTTATGACCTGTCGGCAATACAATAGTTATAGGTTTGCGTCCTGTATTTATCACCGTCAAGTAAGAAACTGTTCTCACTCACGGTAACTTTAAATTACTTCAGATTGTTTGCAAAATTTGCAGGCATCGTACTCACAAAAAACACAACTGAGGAACGGTCATTCGGACTCTCTAGAGCCCTCTGGTGGCCCGGTAGACCGGAAATTACTCCGCTTCAGCCGCCGCAAAGGCTTCTGGGAAATTTCCTCCAGCCTCTGATTGGCTGGTAGGCGAGAAGGCGGTGCCACAGTCACGTGATTCAGGTAGACGCCATTGTTCCCTTAACTTATTAGATATGCTGATAATAATTATTATTATAATAGCCAATATCATTATTTAAACATCTTACTGTTCAAAAGTACACTAGAGATGTGTTAATCCAATTCATCATATTACAGCTGATTAGTGGAAGAACAACGTTTTTTTAGTTATTTAAATCATTAGCCCATTTTTATTTTGTCATTGCAAATGTTACCTTGTTCTTGTTCTTGTTCTTATTTTGTGTGTTTTTGGAGTCATTTTGTGTATTTTTACTTGTCATTTTGTGTGTTTTCCAGCAATGTATGGGTTTATTGTGTGCATTTTGTTCATTTTCATTCGAGCAATGTATATTTTAGCAGTCATTTTGTCTGTTTTTGGAGTAATTTAATTTAATGGAAGAGCCGCATGTGGCCACCAGTTACCAATGTCTCTATTAGTATGTGTATTAGTATATGTGTGACCAATATTTAACATCTATTCATACCCACCAATATGTAATGTCAAGTGAAAATGGATGAAAGTTGCCTTAGCACAGTGTGACTCTAAACCACGTGTGTCAAATCCAACCCTTGGCCTGTTCGAGAAAGTAGAAACATTTTCTAAATTACCAATTAATTCAGTTGTGCGTGTCTCACCCCCTACAACTACAAAAAATCAATTCAATACAATCCACAATATTTGCTCTCAGTTTTATAGAATATCCATGTTCCTCAAGTTTTATTGTGGGTTATGCTTTGTCATGTCTTGTAAAAGACATGTTTGTCAAACTTTACCGACTCGATTGTTAATGTGAAAGTACATGTAAGTCATACATAAAATACTCAAGTACAGGTAAAACAGTACCTCAATTATTTAGTACACAAAGTAAAAGTTACTATAGTTACTTCACCCCCCATGTTTATTTTTGGTAATAAATCTATACATCTCGTGTATAAACTTCAAAAGGAAAAGACCAAATCTTGCACAATTAGAACTTAATTTATTTTTCACAAAGCCATGTGTAAGAAATAAAAGGTTTGTCAAAAATGTACAATTCTTTTTCAAAATAAGATAACAATTAATTCAAATAAAAATAAAATAAAAATGTATTTGATTAATTTTGGTTTGAAAATAAAGGATACAAGTGAAGTTCTTTTTTGTATACTTCAATTTGGATTTGGATAAATAAATAAATACAGATATTTTAAAAATGAAGCAGTGTTTTTGCATGTTTTCATTGTGTAGAAAATTGTTAAAAATGTCCCACATTATTGGAAATGTTCTTTAGAATGACCTCTAAATAGTTTTATTTTATTTATTTTCTATGTTAGTTTCTTGATTTTTGAATATTTTATTAATGTAGTTGTCTTTGTTATTACAATTAAAATTTAAAAAAATAATAATAATAAAAAAAAACCTTTGTTGTCCTGCACACCCACCAGAAGGTGGCAGTAAAAAATTAAAAATCTTGTTTTTACTGTCGGCAAGGAAGGTATTTGTCATAAACTCACAATTCTAAATAAAAACACTTTTTTAACAAAGAGTTGACACAAATTCAGTTCCGAAATTCCATCAGACACACTAAAAAGTGTACAATTGTAAATCTTATAGTGCTTAGCTACTCTGATGTGTAATAAAACTTAGGTTGTGATAGTCACACTATTCTGTATACCCAGATTTCTAAATAGATCAGATGGTCCCATTATTACACAAACAATATAAACTGAATGAAGAATTTAAAGGAAAAAATGTTTTTAACAAAAAAATATTACATCTGACGGTGTTGATGAAAAATCTGTGCGCATTGTTGAACAAATGTGCTTTTAAACACTAGTTGGTAAATAAGTAAGTATTCACATGTGGTGCCAAGTGTAAAAAAATTTGTATAAAAGTTGTAGCTAAAACATTTTCATTATTTATATCACTTTTCTCATATTTAGTACATTTTCCTACATTTAACCACATATATAGAGGTTAAAAAAAGAGCATTAAATCTAAATCTAAATTTTAAATCTTTAAATGTTATATGTCATATCTAAATGCTAAATCTTATATCTAAATGTATTTTTTTTTTAACTGAAATTGTATTTTAGGAAGTGAAAATATAGATTACAGTTGTGACTAAAGAAAAAAAAATAATCTAAGAAATGACAAAAACATTATTTTAACTATCATTTTTGTTCATCCATCAAAACGGAAGTGCTACTATACACCATATATATTTCAGTGTATTTTGTGCAATGTAGGGCTTCCCGTATTGGCCCGGTTATGACCTGTCGGCAATACAATAGTTATAGGTTTGCGTCCTGTATTTATCACCGTCAAGTAAGAAACTGTTCTCACTCACGGTAACTTTAAATTACTTCAGATTGTTTGCAAAATTTGCAGGCATCGTACTCACAAAAAACACAACTGAGGAACGGTCATTCGGACTCTCTAGAGCCCTCTGGTGGCCCGGTAGACCGGAAATTACTCCGCTTCAGCCGCCGCAAAGGCTTCTGGGAAATTTCCTCCAGCCTCTGATTGGCTGGTAGGCGAGAAGGCGGTGCCACAGTCACGTGATTCAGGTAGACGCCATTGTTCCCTTAACTTATTAGATATGCTGATAATAATTATTATTATAATAATTATTATTATAATAGCCAATATCATTATTTAAACATCTTACCGTTCAAAAGTACACTAGAGATGTGTTAATCCAATTCATCATATTACAGCTGATTAGTGGAAGAACAACGTTTTTTTAGTTATTTAAATCATTAGCCCATTTTTATTTTGTCATTGCAAATGTTACCTTGTTCTTGTTCTTGTTCTTATTTTGTGTGTTTTTGGAGTCATTTTGTGTATTTTTACTTGTCATTTTGTGTGTTTTCCAGCAATGTATGGATTTATTGTGTGCATTTTGTTCATTTTCATTCGAGCAATGTATATTTTAGCAGTCATTTTGTCTGTTTTTGGAGTAATTTAATTTAATGGAAGAGCCGCATGTGGCCACCAGTTACCATTGTCTCTATTAGTATGTGTATTAGTATATGTGTGACCAATATTTAACATCTATTCATACCCACCAATATGTAATATCAAGTGAAAATGGATGAAAGTTGCCTTAGCACAGTGTGACTCTAAACCACGTGTGTCAAATCCAACCCTTGGCCTGTTCGAGAAAGTAGAAACATTTTCTAAATTACCAATTAATTCAGTTGTGCGTATCTCACCCCCTACAACTACAAAAAATCAATTCAATACAATCCACAATATTTGCTCTCAGTTTTATAGAATATCCATGTTCCTCAAGTTTTATTGTGGGTTATGCTTTGTCATGTCTTGTAAAAGACATGTTTGTCAAACTTTACCGACTCGATTGTTAATGTGAAAGTACATGTAAGTCATACATAAAATACTCAAGTACAGGTAAAACAGTACCTCAATTATTTAGTACACAAAGTAAAAGTTACTATAGTTACTTCACCCCCCATGTTTATTTTTGGTAATAAATCTATACATCTCGTGTATAAACTTCAAAAGGAAAAGACCAAATCTTGCACAATTAGAACTTAATTTATTTTTCACAAAGCCATGTGTAAGAAATAAAAGGTTTGTCAAAAATGTACAATTCTTTTTCAAAATAAGATAACAATTAATTCAAATAAAAATAAAATAAAAATGTATTTGATTAATTTTGGTTTGAAAATAAAGGATACAAGTGAAGTTCTTTTTTGTATACTTCAATTTGGATTTGGATAAATAAATAAATACAGATATTTTAAAAATGAAGCAGTGTTTTTGCATGTTTTCATTTTGTAGAAAATTGTTAAAAATGTCCCACATTATTGGAAATGTTCTTTAGAATGACCTCTAAATAGTTTTATTTTATTTATTTTCTATGTTAGTTTCTTGATTTTTGAATATTTTATTAATGTAGTTGTCTTTGTTATTACAATTAAAATTTAAAAAAAAAATAATAATAAAAAAAAACCTTTGTTGTCCTGCACACCCACCAGAAGGTGGCAGTAAAAAATTAAAAATCTTGTTTTTACTGTCGGCAAGGAAGGTATTTGTCATAAACTCACAATTCTAAATAAAAACACTTTTTTAACAAAGAGTTGACACAAATTCAGTTCCGAAATTCCATCAGACACACTAAAAAGTGTACAATTGTAATTCTTATAGTGCTTAGCTACTCTGATGTGTAATAAAACTTAGGTTGTGATAGTCACACTATTCTGTATACCCAGATTTCTAAATAGATCAGATGGTCCCATTATTACACAAACAATATAAACTGAATGAAGAATTTAAAGGAAAAAATGTTTTTAACAAAAAAATATTACATCTGACGGTGTTGATGAAAAATCTGTGCGCATTGTTGAACAAATGTGCTTTTAAACACTAGTTGGTAAATAAGTAAGTATTCACATGTGGTGCCAAGTGTAAAAAAAATTGTATAAAAGTTGTAGCTAAAACATTTTCATTATTTATATCACTTTTCTCATATTTAGTACATTTTCCTACATTTAACCACATATATAGAGGTTAAAAAAAGAGCATTAAATCTAAATTTTAAATCTTTAAATGTTATATGTCATATCTAAATGCTAAATCTTATATCTAAATGTATTTTTTTTTTTAACTGAAATTGTATTTTAGGAAGTGAAAATATAGATTACAGTTGTGACTAAAGAAAAAAAAATAATCTAAGAAATGACAAAAACATTATTTTAACTATCATTTTTGTTCATCCATCAAAACGGAAGTGCTACTATACACCATATATATTTCAGTGTATTTTGTGCAATGTAGGGCTTCCCGTATTGGCCCGGTTATGACCTGTCGGCAATACAATAGTTATAGGTTCGCTTCCTGTATTTATCACCGTCAAGTAAGAAACTGTTCTCACTCACGGTAACTTTAAATTACTTCAGATTGTTTGCAAAATTTGCAGGCATCGTACTCACAAAAAACACAACTGAGGAACGGTCATTCGGACTCTCTAGAGCCCTCTGGTGGCCCGGTAGACCGGAAATTACTCCGCTTCAGCCGCCGCAAAGGCTTCTGGGAAATTTCCTCCAGCCTCTGATTGGCTGGTAGGCGAGAAGGCGGTGCCACAGTCACGTGATTCAGGTAGACGCCATTGTTCCCTTAACTTATTAGATATGCTGATAATAATTATTATATATTATTATAATAGCCAATATCATTATTTAAACATCTTACCGTTCAAAAGTACACTAGAGATGTGTTAATCCAATTCATCATATTACAGCTGATTAGTGGAAGAACAACGTTTTTTTAGTTATTTAAATCATTAGCCCATTTTTATTTTGTCATTGCAAATGTTACCTTGTTCTTGTTCTTGTTCTTATTTTGTGTGTTTTTGGAGTCATTTTGTGTATTTTTACTTGTCATTTTGTGTGTTTTCCAGCAATGTATGGGTTTATTGTGTGCATTTTGTTCATTTTCATTCGAGCAATGTATATTTTAGCAGTCATTTTGTCTGTTTTTGGAGTAATTTAATTTAATGGAAGAGCCGCATGTGGCCACCAGTTACCAATGTCTCTATTAGTATGTGTATTAGTATATGTGTGACCAATATTTAACATCTATTCATACCCACCAATATGTAATATCAAGTGAAAATGGATGAAAGTTGCCTTAGCACAGTGTGACTCTAAACCACGTGTGTCAAATCCAACCCTTGGCCTGTTCGAGAAAGTAGAAACATTTTCTAAATTACCAATTAATTCAGTTGTGCGTGTCTCACCCCCTACAACTACAAAAAATCAATTCAATACAATCCACAATATTTGCTCTCAGTTTTATAGAATATCCATGTTCCTCAAGTTTTATTGTGGGTTATGCTTTGTCATGTCTTGTAAAAGACATGTTTGTCAAACTTTACCGACTCGATTGTTAATGTGAAAGTACATGTAAGTCATACATAAAATACTCAAGTACAGGTAAAACAGTACCTCAATTATTTAGTACACAAAGTAAAAGTTACTATAGTTACTTCACCCCCCATGTTTATTTTTGGTAATAAATCTATACATCTCGTGTATAAACTTCAAAAGGAAAAGACCAAATCTTGCACAATTAGAACTTAATTTATTTTTCACAAAGCCATGTGTAAGAAATAAAAGGTTTGTCAAAAATGTACAATTCTTTTTCAAAATAAGATAACAATTAATTCAAATAAAAATAAAATAAAAATGTATTTGATTAATTTTGGTTTGAAAATAAAGGATACAAGTGAAGTTCTTTTTTGTATACTTCAATTTGGATTTGGATAAATAAATAAATACAGATATTTTAAAAATGAAGCAGTGTTTTTGCATGTTTTCATTTTGTAGAAAATTGTTAAAAATGTCCCACATTATTGGAAATGTTCTTTAGAATGACCTCTAAATAGTTTTATTTTATTTATTTTCTATGTTAGTTTCTTGATTTTTGAATATTTTATTAATGTAGTTGTCTTTGTTATTACAATTAAAATTTAAAAAAATAATAATAATAAAAAAAAACCTTTGTTGTCCTGCACACCCACCAGAAGGTGGCAGTAAAAAATTAAAAATCTTGTTTTTACTGTCGGCAAGGAAGGTATTTGTCATAAACTCACAATTCTAAATAAAAACACTTTTTTAACAAAGAGTTGACACAAATTCAGTTCCGAAATTCCATCAGACACACTAAAAAGTGTACAATTGTAATTCTTATAGTGCTTAGCTACTCTGATGTGTAATAAAACTTAGGTTGTGATAGTCACACTATTCTGTATACCCAGATTTCTAAATAGATCAGATGGTCCCATTATTACACAAACAATATAAACTGAATGAAGAATTTAAAGGAAAAAATGTTTTTAACAAAAAAATATTACATCTGACGGTGTTGATGAAAAATCTGTGCGCATTGTTGAACAAATGTGCTTTTAAACACTAGTTGGTAAATAAGTAAGTATTCACATGTGGTGCCAAGTGTAAAAAAAATTGTATAAAAGTTGTAGCTAAAACATTTTCATTATTTATATCACTTTTCTCATATTTAGTACATTTTCCTACATTTAACCACATATATAGAGGTTAAAAAAAGAGCATTAAATCTAAATCTAAATTTTAAATCTTTAAATGTTATATGTCATATCTAAATGCTAAATCTTATATCTAAATGTATTTTTTTTTTAACTGAAATTGTATTTTAGGAAGTGAAAATATAGATTACAGTTGTGACTAAAGAAAAAAAAATAATCTAAGAAATGACAAAAACATTATTTTAACTATCATTTTTGTTCATCCATCAAAACGGAAGTGCTACTATACACCATATATATTTCAGTGTATTTTGTGCAATGTAGGGCTTCCCGTATTGGCCCGGTTATGACCTGTCGGCAATACAATAGTTATAGGTTCGCTTCCTGTATTTATCACCGTCAAGTAAGAAACTGTTCTCACTCACGGTAACTTTAAATTACTTCAGATTGTTTGCAAAATTTGCAGGCATCGTACTCACAAAAAACACAACTGAGGAACGGTCATTCGGACTCTCTAGAGCCCTCTGGTGGCCCGGTAGACCGGAAATTACTCCGCTTCAGCCGCCGCAAAGGCTTCTGGGAAATTTCCTCCAGCCTCTGATTGGCTGGTAGGCGAGAAGGCGGTGCCACAGTCACGTGATTCAGGTAGACGCCATTGTTCCCTTAACTTATTAGATATGCTGATAATAATTATTATATAATATTATTATAATAGCCAATATCATTATTTAAACATCTTACCGTTCAAAAGTACACTAGAGATGTGTTAATCCAATTCATCATATTACAGCTGATTAGTGGAAGAACAACGTTTTTTTAGTTATTTAAATCATTAGCCCATTTTTATTTTGTCATTGCAAATGTTACCTTGTTCTTGTTCTTGTTCTTATTTTGTGTGTTTTTGGAGTCATTTTGTGTATTTTTACTTGTCATTTTGTGTGTTTTCCAGCAATGTATGGGTTTATTGTGTGCATTTTGTTCATTTTCATTCGAGCAATGTATATTTTAGCAGTCATTTTGTCTGTTTTTGGAGTAATTTAATTTAATGGAAGAGCCGCATGTGGCCACCAGTTACCAATGTCTCTATTAGTATGTGTATTAGTATATGTGTGACCAATATTTAACATCTATTCATACCCACCAATATGTAATGTCAAGTGAAAATGGATGAAAGTTGCCTTAGCACAGTGTGACTCTAAACCACGTGTGTCAAATCCAACCCTTGGCCTGTTCGAGAAAGTAGAAACATTTTCTAAATTACCAATTAATTCAGTTGTGCGTGTCTCACCCCCTACAACTACAAAAAATCAATTCAATACAATCCACAATATTTGCTCTCAGTTTTATAGAATATCCATGTTCCTCAAGTTTTATTGTGGGTTATGCTTTGTCATGTCTTGTAAAAGACATGTTTGTCAAACTTTACCGACTCGATTGTTAATGTGAAAGTACATGTAAGTCATACATAAAATACTCAAGTACAGGTAAAACAGTACCTCAATTATTTAGTACACAAAGTAAAAGTTACTATAGTTACTTCACCCCCCATGTTTATTTTTGGTAATAAATCTATACATCTCGTGTATAAACTTCAAAAGGAAAAGACCAAATCTTGCACAATTAGAACTTAATTTATTTTTCACAAAGCCATGTGTAAGAAATAAAAGGTTTGTCAAAAATGTACAATTCTTTTTCAAAATAAGATAACAATTAATTCAAATAAAAATAAAATAAAAATGTATTTGATTAATTTTGGTTTGAAAATAAAGGATACAAGTGAAGTTCTTTTTTGTATACTTCAATTTGGATTTGGATAAATAAATAAATACAGATATTTTAAAAATGAAGCAGTGTTTTTGCATGTTTTCATTTTGTAGAAAATTGTTAAAAATGTCCCACATTATTGGAAATGTTCTTTAGAATGACCTCTAAATAGTTTTATTTTATTTATTTTCTATGTTAGTTTCTTGATTTTTGAATATTTTATTAATGTAGTTGTCTTTGTTATTACAATTAAAATTTAAAAAAATAATAATAATAAAAAAAAACCTTTGTTGTCCTGCACACCCACCAGAAGGTGGCAGTAAAAAATTAAAAATCTTGTTTTTACTGTCGGCAAGGAAGGTATTTGTCATAAACTCACAATTCTAAATAAAAACACTTTTTTAACAAAGAGTTGACACAAATTCAGTTCCGAAATTCCATCAGACACACTAAAAAGTGTACAATTGTAATTCTTATAGTGCTTAGCTACTCTGATGTGTAATAAAACTTAGGTTGTGATAGTCACACTATTCTGTATACCCAGATTTCTAAATAGATCAGATGGTCCCATTATTACACAAACAATATAAACTGAATGAAGAATTTAAAGGAAAAAATGTTTTTAACAAAAAAATATTACATCTGACGGTGTTGATGAAAAATCTGTGCGCATTGTTGAACAAATGTGCTTTTAAACACTAGTTGGTAAATAAGTAAGTATTCACATGTGGTGCCAAGTGTAAAAAAAATTGTATAAAAGTTGTAGCTAAAACATTTTCATTATTTATATCACTTTTCTCATATTTAGTACATTTTCCTACATTTAAACACATATATAGAGGTTAAAAAAAGAGCATTAAATCTAAATTTTAAATCTTTAAATGTTATATGTCATATCTAAATGCTAAATCTTATATCTAAATGTATTTTTTTTTTTAACTGAAATTGTATTTTAGGAAGTGAAAATATAGATTACAGTTGTGACTAAAGAAAAAAAAATAATCTAAGAAATGACAAAAACATTATTTTAACTATCATTTTTGTTCATCCATCAAAACGGAAGTGCTACTATACACCATATATATTTCAGTGTATTTTGTGCAATGTAGGGCTTCCCGTATTGGCCCGGTTATGACCTGTCGGCAATACAATAGTTATAGGTTCGCTTCCTGTATTTATCACCGTCAAGTAAGAAACTGTTCTCACTCACGGTAACTTTAAATTACTTCAGATTGTTTGCAAAATTTGCAGGCATCGTACTCACAAAAAACACAACTGAGGAACGGTCATTCGGACTCTCTAGAGCCCTCTGGTGGCCCGGTAGACCGGAAATTACTCCGCTTCAGCCGCCGCAAAGGCTTCTGGGAAATTTCCTCCAGCCTCTGATTGGCTGGTAGGCGAGAAGGCGGTGCCACAGTCACGTGATTCAGGTAGACGCCATTGTTCCCTTAACTTATTAGATATGCTGATAATAATTATTATATATTATTATAATAGCCAATATCATTATTTAAACATCTTACCGTTCAAAAGTACACTAGAGATGTGTTAATCCAATTCATCATATTACAGCTGATTAGTGGAAGAACAACGTTTTTTTAGTTATTTAAATCATTAGCCCATTTTTATTTTGTCATTGCAAATGTTACCTTGTTCTTGTTCTTGTTCTTATTTTGTGTGTTTTTGGAGTCATTTTGTGTATTTTTACTTGTCATTTTGTGTGTTTTCCAGCAATGTATGGGTTTATTGTGTGCATTTTGTTCATTTTCATTCGAGCAATGTATATTTTAGCAGTCATTTTGTCTGTTTTTGGAGTAATTTAATTTAATGGAAGAGCCGCATGTGGCCACCAGTTACCAATGTCTCTATTAGTATGTGTATTAGTATATGTGTGACCAATATTTAACATCTATTCATACCCACCAATATGTAATGTCAAGTGAAAATGGATGAAAGTTGCCTTAGCACAGTGTGACTCTAAACCACGTGTGTCAAATCCAACCCTTGGCCTGTTCGAGAAAGTAGAAACATTTTCTAAATTACCAATTAATTCAGTTGTGCGTGTCTCACCCCCTACAACTACAAAAAATCAATTCAATACAATCCACAATATTTGCTCTCAGTTTTATAGAATATCCATGTTCCTCAAGTTTTATTGTGGGTTATGCTTTGTCATGTCTTGTAAAAGACATGTTTGTCAAACTTTACCGACTCGATTGTTAATGTGAAAGTACATGTAAGTCATACATAAAATACTCAAGTACAGGTAAAACAGTACCTCAATTATTTAGTACACAAAGTAAAAGTTACTATAGTTACTTCACCCCCCATGTTTATTTTTGGTAATAAATCTATACATCTCGTGTATAAACTTCAAAAGGAAAAGACCAAATCTTGCACAATTAGAACTTAATTTATTTTTCACAAAGCCATGTGTAAGAAATAAAAGGTTTGTCAAAAATGTACAATTCTTTTTCAAAATAAGATAACAATTAATTCAAATAAAAATAAAATAAAAATGTATTTGATTAATTTTGGTTTGAAAATAAAGGATACAAGTGAAGTTCTTTTTTGTATACTTCAATTTGGATTTGGATAAATAAATAAATACAGATATTTTAAAAATGAAGCAGTGTTTTTGCATGTTTTCATTTTGTAGAAAATTGTTAAAAATGTCCCACATTATTGGAAATGTTCTTTAGAATGACCTCTAAATAGTTTTATTTTATTTATTTTCTATGTTAGTTTCTTGATTTTTGAATATTTTATTAATGTAGTTGTCTTTGTTATTACAATTAAAATTTAAAAAAAAAATAATAATAAAAAAAAACCTTTGTTGTCCTGCACACCCACCAGAAGGTGGCAGTAAAAAATTAAAAATCTTGTTTTTACTGTCGGCAAGGAAGGTATTTGTCATAAACTCACAATTCTAAATAAAAACACTTTTTTAACAAAGAGTTGACACAAATTCAGTTCCGAAATTCCATCAGACACACTAAAAAGTGTACAATTGTAATTCTTATAGTGCTTAGCTACTCTGATGTGTAATAAAACTTAGGTTGTGATAGTCACACTATTCTGTATACCCAGATTTCTAAATAGATCAGATGGTCCCATTATTACACAAACAATATAAACTGAATGAAGAATTTAAAGGAAAAAATGTTTTTAACAAAAAAATATTACATCTGACGGTGTTGATGAAAAATCTGTGCGCATTGTTGAACAAATGTGCTTTTAAACACTAGTTGGTAAATAAGTAAGTATTCACATGTGGTGCCAAGTGTAAAAAAAATTGTATAAAAGTTGTAGCTAAAACATTTTCATTATTTATATCACTTTTCTCATATTTAGTACATTTTCCTACATTTAACCACATATATAGAGGTTAAAAAAAGAGCATTAATAAATCTAAATTTTAAATCTTTAAATGTTATATGTCATATCTAAATGCTAAATCTTATATCTAAATGTATTTTTTTTTTTAACTGAAATTGTATTTTAGGAAGTGAAAATATAGATTACAGTTGTGACTAAAGAAAAAAAAATAATCTAAGAAATGACAAAAACATTATTTTAACTATCATTTTTGTTCATCCATCAAAACGGAAGTGCTACTATACACCATATATATTTCAGTGTATTTTGTGCAATGTAGGGCTTCCCGTATTGGCCCGGTTATGACCTGTCGGCAATACAATAGTTATAGGTTCGCTTCCTGTATTTATCACCGTCAAGTAAGAAACTGTTCTCACTCACGGTAACTTTAAATTACTTCAGATTGTTTGCAAAATTTGCAGGCATCGTACTCACAAAAAACACAACTGAGGAACGGTCATTCGGACTCTCTAGAGCCCTCTGGTGGCCCGGTAGACCGGAAATTACTCCGCTTCAGCCGCCGCAAAGGCTTCTGGGAAATTTCCTCCAGACTCTGATTGGCTGGTAGGCGAGAAGGCGGTGCCACAGTCACGTGATTCAGGTAGACGCCATTGTTCCCTTAACTTATTAGATATGCTGATAATAATAATTATTATAATAATTATTATTATAATAGCCAATATCATTATTTAAACATCTTACCGTTCAAAAGTACACTAGAGATGTGTTAATCCAATTCATCATATTACAGCTGATTAGTGGAAGAACAACGTTTTTTTAGTTATTTAAATCATTAGCCCATTTTTATTTTGTCATTGCAAATGTTACCTTGTTCTTGTTCTTGTTCTTATTTTGTGTGTTTTTGGAGTCATTTTGTGTATTTTTACTTGTCATTTTGTGTGTTTTCCAGCAATGTATGGGTTTATTGTGTGCATTTTGTTCATTTTCATTCGAGCAATGTATATTTTAGCAGTCATTTTGTCTGTTTTTGGAGTAATTTAATTTAATGGAAGAGCCGCATGTGGCCACCAGTTACCAATGTCTCTATTAGTATGTGTATTAGTATATGTGTGACCAATATTTAACATCTATTCATACCCACCAATATGTAATGTCAAGTGAAAATGGATGAAAGTTGCCTTAGCACAGTGTGACTCTAAACCACGTGTGTCAAATCCAACCCTTGGCCTGTTCGAGAAAGTAGAAACATTTTCTAAATTACCAATTAATTCAGTTGTGCGTGTCTCACCCCCTACAACTACAAAAAATCAATTCAATACAATCCACAATATTTGCTCTCAGTTTTATAGAATATCCATGTTCCTCAAGTTTTATTGTGGGTTATGCTTTGTCATGTCTTGTAAAAGACATGTTTGTCAAACTTTACCGACTCGATTGTTAATGTGAAAGTACATGTAAGTCATACATAAAATACTCAAGTACAGGTAAAACAGTACCTCAATTATTTAGTACACAAAGTAAAAGTTACTATAGTTACTTCACCCCCCATGTTTATTTTTGGTAATAAATCTATACATCTCGTGTATAAACTTCAAAAGGAAAAGACCAAATCTTGCACAATTAGAACTTAATTTATTTTTCACAAAGCCATGTGTAAGAAATAAAAGGTTTGTCAAAAATGTACAATTCTTTTTCAAAATAAGATAACAATTAATTCAAATAAAAATAAAATAAAAATGTATTTGATTAATTTTGGTTTGAAAATAAAGGATACAAGTGAAGTTCTTTTTTGTATACTTCAATTTGGATTTGGATAAATAAATAAATACAGATATTTTAAAAATGAAGCAGTGTTTTTGCATGTTTTCATTTTGTAGAAAATTGTTAAAAATGTCCCACATTATTGGAAATGTTCTTTAGAATGACCTCTAAATAGTTTTATTTTATTTATTTTCTATGTTAGTTTCTTGATTTTTGAATATTTTATTAATGTAGTTGTCTTTGTTATTACAATTAAAATTTAAAAAAATAATAATAATAAAAAAAAACCTTTGTTGTCCTGCACACCCACCAGAAGGTGGCAGTAAAAAATTAAAAATCTTGTTTTTACTGTCGGCAAGGAAGGTATTTGTCATAAACTCACAATTCTAAATAAAAACACTTTTTTAACAAAGAGTTGACACAAATTCAGTTCCGAAATTCCATCAGACACACTAAAAAGTGTACAATTGTAATTCTTATAGTGCTTAGCTACTCTGATGTGTAATAAAACTTAGGTTGTGATAGTCACACTATTCTGTATACCCAGATTTCTAAATAGATCAGATGGTCCCATTATTACACAAACAATATAAACTGAATGAAGAATTTAAAGGAAAAAATGTTTTTAACAAAAAAATATTACATCTGACGGTGTTGATGAAAAATCTGTGCGCATTGTTGAACAAATGTGCTTTTAAACACTAGTTGGTAAATAAGTAAGTATTCACATGTGGTGCCAAGTGTAAAAAAAATTGTATAAAAGTTGTAGCTAAAACATTTTCATTATTTATATCACTTTTCTCATATTTAGTACATTTTCCTACATTTAACCACATATATAGAGGTTAAAAAAAGAGCATTAAATCTAAATTTTAAATCTTTAAATGTTATATGTCATATCTAAATGCTAAATCTTATATCTAAATGTATTTTTTTTTTTAACTGAAATTGTATTTTAGGAAGTGAAAATATAGATTACAGTTGTGACTAAAGAAAAAAAAATAATCTAAGAAATGACAAAAACATTATTTTAACTATCATTTTTGTTCATCCATCAAAACGGAAGTGCTACTATACACCATATATATTTCAGTGTATTTTGTGCAATGTAGGGCTTCCCGTATTGGCCCGGTTATGACCTGTCGGCAATACAATAGTTATAGGTTCGCTTCCTGTATTTATCACCGTCAAGTAAGAAACTGTTCTCACTCACGGTAACTTTAAATTACTTCAGATTGTTTGCAAAATTTGCAGGCATCGTACTCACAAAAAACACAACTGAGGAACGGTCATTCGGACTCTCTAGAGCCCTCTGGTGGCCCGGTAGACCGGAAATTACTCCGCTTCAGCCGCCGCAAAGGCTTCTGGGAAATTTCCTCCAGCCTCTGATTGGCTGGTAGGCGAGAAGGCGGTGCCACAGTCACGTGATTCAGGTAGACGCCATTGTTCCCTTAACTTATTAGATATGCTGATAATAATTATTATTATAATAATTATTATTATAATAGCCAATATCATTATTTAAACATCTTACCGTTCAAAAGTACACTAGAGATGTGTTAATCCAATTCATCATATTACAGCTGATTAGTGGAAGAACAACGTTTCTTTAGTTATTTAAATCATTAGCCCATTTTTATTTTGTCATTGCAAATGTTACCTTGTTCTTGTTCTTGTTCTTATTTTGTGTGTTTTTGGAGTCATTTTGTGTATTTTTACTTGTCATTTTGTGTGTTTTCCAGCAATGTATGGGTTTATTGTGTGCATTTTGTTCATTTTCATTCGAGCAATGTATATTTTAGCAGTCATTTTGTCTGTTTTTGGAGTAATTTAATTTAATGGAAGAGCCGCATGTGGCCACCAGTTACCAATGTCTCTATTAGTATGTGTATTAGTATATGTGTGACCAATATTTAACATCTATTCATACCCACCAATATGTAATGTCAAGTGAAAATGGATGAAAGTTGCCTTAGCACAGTGTGACTCTAAACCACGTGTGTCAAATCCAACCCTTGGCCTGTTCGAGAAAGTAGAAACATTTTCTAAATTACCAATTAATTCAGTTGTGCGTGTCTCACCCCCTACAACTACAAAAAATCAATTCAATACAATCCACAATATTTGCTCTCAGTTTTATAGAATATCCATGTTCCTCAAGTTTTATTGTGGGTTATGCTTTGTCATGTCTTGTAAAAGACATGTTTGTCAAACTTTACCGACTCGATTGTTAATGTGAAAGTACATGTAAGTCATACATAAAATACTCAAGTACAGGTAAAACAGTACCTCAATTATTTAGTACACAAAGTAAAAGTTACTATAGTTACTTCACCCCCCATGTTTATTTTTGGTAATAAATCTATACATCTCGTGTATAAACTTCAAAAGGAAAAGACCAAATCTTGCACAATTAGAACTTAATTTATTTTTCACAAAGCCATGTGTAAGAAATAAAAGGTTTGTCAAAAATGTACAATTCTTTTTCAAAATAAGATAACAATTAATTCAAATAAAAATAAAATAAAAATGTATTTGATTAATTTTGGTTTGAAAATAAAGGATACAAGTGAAGTTCTTTTTTGTATACTTCAATTTGGATTTGGATAAATAAATAAATACAGATATTTTAAAAATGAAGCAGTGTTTTTGCATGTTTTCATTTTGTAGAAAATTGTTAAAAATGTCCCACATTATTGGAAATGTTCTTTAGAATGACCTCTAAATAGTTTTATTTTATTTATTTTCTATGTTAGTTTCTTGATTTTTGAATATTTTATTAATGTAGTTGTCTTTGTTATTACAATTAAAATTTAAAAAAATAATAATAATAAAAAAAAACCTTTGTTGTCCTGCACACCCACCAGAAGGTGGCAGTAAAAAATTAAAAATCTTGTTTTTACTGTCGGCAAGGAAGGTATTTGTCATAAACTCACAATTCTAAATAAAAACACTTTTTTAACAAAGAGTTGACACAAATTCAGTTCCGAAATTCCATCAGACACACTAAAAAGTGTACAATTGTAATTCTTATAGTGCTTAGCTACTCTGATGTGTAATAAAACTTAGGTTGTGATAGTCACACTATTCTGTATACCCAGATTTCTAAATAGATCAGATGGTCCCATTATTACACAAACAATATAAACTGAATGAAGAATTTAAAGGAAAAAATGTTTTTAACAAAAAAATATTACATCTGACGGTGTTGATGAAAAATCTGTGCGCATTGTTGAACAAATGTGCTTTTAAACACTAGTTGGTAAATAAGTAAGTATTCACATGTGGTGCCAAGTGTAAAAAAAATTGTATAAAAGTTGTAGCTAAAACATTTTCATTATTTATATCACTTTTCTCATATTTAGTACATTTTCCTACATTTAACCACATATATAGAGGTTAAAAAAAGAGCATTAATCTAAATCTAAATTTTAAATCTTTAAATGTTATATGTCATATCTAAATGCTAAATCTTATATCTAAATGTATTTTTTTTTTAACTGAAATTGTATTTTAGGAAGTGAAAATATAGATTACAGTTGTGACTAAAGAAAAAAAAATAATCTAAGAAATGACAAAAACATTATTTTAACTATCATTTTTGTTCATCCATCAAAACGGAAGTGCTACTATACACCATATATATTTCAGTGTATTTTGTGCAATGTAGGGCTTCCCGTATTGGCCCGGTTATGACCTGTCGGCAATACAATAGTTATAGGTTCGCTTCCTGTATTTATCACCGTCAAGTAAGAAACTGTTCTCACTCACGGTAACTTTAAATTACTTCAGATTGTTTGCAAAATTTGCAGGCATCGTACTCACAAAAAACACAACTGAGGAACGGTCATTCGGACTCTCTAGAGCCCTCTGGTGGCCCGGTAGACCGGAAATTACTCCGCTTCAGCCGCCGCAAAGGCTTCTGGGAAATTTCCTCCAGCCTCTGATTGGCTGGTAGGCGAGAAGGCGGTGCCACAGTCACGTGATTCAGGTAGACGCCATTGTTCCCTTAACTTATTAGATATGCTGATAATAATTATTATTATAATAATTATTATTATAATAGCCAATATCATTATTTAAACATCTTACCGTTCAAAAGTACACTAGAGATGTGTTAATCCAATTCATCATATTACAGCTGATTAGTGGAAGAACAACGTTTTTTTAGTTATTTAAATCATTAGCCCATTTTTATTTTGTCATTGCAAATGTTACCTTGTTCTTGTTCTTGTTCTTATTTTGTGTGTTTTTGGAGTCATTTTGTGTATTTTTACTTGTCATTTTGTGTGTTTTCCAGCAATGTATGGGTTTATTGTGTGCATTTTGTTCATTTTCATTCGAGCAATGTATATTTTAGCAGTCATTTTGTCTGTTTTTGGAGTAATTTAATTTAATGGAAGAGCCGCATGTGGCCACCAGTTACCAATGTCTCTATTAGTATGTGTATTAGTATATGTGTGACCAATATTTAACATCTATTCATACCCACCAATATGTAATGTCAAGTGAAAATGGATGAAAGTTGCCTTAGCACAGTGTGACTCTAAACCACGTGTGTCAAATCCAACCCTTGGCCTGTTCGAGAAAGTAGAAACATTTTCTAAATTACCAATTAATTCAGTTGTGCGTGTCTCACCCCCTACAACTACAAAAAATCAATTCAATACAATCCACAATATTTGCTCTCAGTTTTATAGAATATCCATGTTCCTCAAGTTTTATTGTGGGTTATGCTTTGTCATGTCTTGTAAAAGACATGTTTGTCAAACTTTACCGACTCGATTGTTAATGTGAAAGTACATGTAAGTCATACATAAAATACTCAAGTACAGGTAAAACAGTACCTCAATTATTTAGTACACAAAGTAAAAGTTACTATAGTTACTTCACCCCCCATGTTTATTTTTGGTAATAAATCTATACATCTCGTGTATAAACTTCAAAAGGAAAAGACCAAATCTTGCACAATTAGAACTTAATTTATTTTTCACAAAGCCATGTGTAAGAAATAAAAGGTTTTTCAAAAATGTACAATTCTTTTTCAAAATAAGATAACAATTAATTCAAATAAAAATAAAATAAAAATGTATTTGATTAATTTTGGTTTGAAAATAAAGGATACAAGTGAAGTTCTTTTTTGTATACTTCAATTTGGATTTGGATAAATAAATAAATACAGATATTTTAAAAATGAAGCAGTGTTTTTGCATGTTTTCATTTTGTAGAAAATTGTTAAAAATGTCCCACATTATTGGAAATGTTCTTTAGAATGACCTCTAAATAGTTTTATTTTATTTATTTTCTATGTTAGTTTCTTGATTTTTGAATATTTTATTAATGTAGTTGTCTTTGTTATTACAATTAAAATTTAAAAAAATAATAATAATAAAAAAAAACCTTTGTTGTCCTGCACACCCACCAGAAGGTGGCAGTAAAAAATTAAAAATCTTGTTTTTACTGTCGGCAAGGAAGGTATTTGTCATAAACTCACAATTCTAAATAAAAACACTTTTTTAACAAAGAGTTGACACAAATTCAGTTCCGAAATTCCATCAGACACACTAAAAAGTGTACAATTGTAATTCTTATAGTGCTTAGCTACTCTGATGTGTAATAAAACTTAGGTTGTGATATTCACACTATTCTGTATACCCAGATTTCTAAATAGATCAGATGGTCCCATTATTACACAAACAATATAAACTGAATGAAGAATTTAAAGGAAAAAATGTTTTTAACAAAAAAATATTACATCTGACGGTGTTGATGAAAAATCTGTGCGCATTGTTGAACAAATGTGCTTTTAAACACTAGTTGGTAAATAAGTAAGTATTCACATGTGGTGCCAAGTGTAAAAAAAATTGTATAAAAGTTGTAGCTAAAACATTTTCATTATTTATATCACTTTTCTCATATTTAGTACATTTTCCTACATTTAACCACATATATAGAGGTTAAAAAAAGAGCATTAAATCTAAATTTTAAATCTTTAAATGTTATATGTCATATCTAAATGCTAAATCTTATATCTAAATGTATTTTTTTTTTAACTGAAATTGTATTTTAGGAAGTGAAAATATAGATTACAGTTGTGACTAAAGAAAAAAAAATAATCTAAGAAATGACAAAAACATTATTTTAACTATCATTTTTGTTCATCCATCAAAACGGAAGTGCTACTATACACCATATATATTTCAGTGTATTTTGTGCAATGTAGGGCTTCCCGTATTGGCCCGGTTATGACCTGTCGGCAATACAATATGTGACCTGAGGTACTTTAATTTAAAATAATCACTAACCAAAAAAATAACTAAAGCACTAATAAAACCAAAGGACACGGAGATACATTTGTAAATAAAAAGCAGAGACAGTGCTTTTAATATATACAATTCAAGGTTTATTTAAAGGACCAGGAATAAGCTTAAAATATTAAAGTATTTATTTCTAAGAAGTAACAGTGTAGGTTAAAATGGCCATATTAAAAATACAATTTAAAAGGTAAAACCTTGCAGCCCCTGTGCCAGAACCAAACAAAATCTGAAAAAAAGGCAGATAAATATTAGAAAAGAACCAAACCAGAATGGCTGGAGAGGAGGAAGCCCCACCCCAAACAAAACAGACAATGCTAATCACAAACACACTAAATAACAAAAATCCCAAGTGCAAAACAGAAAACGGGCCAATTCCTCCTCCCAAGCACACCCAAGGAAAAAAAAAGACTAAAAGACCCAGGGACTGCTAAACATAACTGGTGCAGAGTTAAGGATTTCTAAAAAAAAGATACCAAATGATACAAAAATAAACTCCAATTCAACCAAAAAGAAACCCTAAAAATGAACCCTAAACAAAACAGTAGCAGGCTAAAATCTGCAATTAAAATGGAAACAAACGTTAAAACCCAAATACAACAAATACAAAGTATTAAAACGCTTGTCCCACCTTAAAGTTGCAATAAAAACGGGGGAAATTAGCTGCCACCGGAGTTCTACAGAAGCTCTAAAACCAGAAAGGCAAGTTAAGAACAGAATAAAAATGCTCAAATGAGGGAGAAGTTAAAAGCACACCTGTCACCAGCCAGCAGCAGTCAAGACTGATCGCCAGGTGCAGGGGAGACTTAATTAGGCCACTTCCACCATGAGGCAGGAAGTGGCACTATTGGTGAAGGGGGCCCCCTGCTGTCTGCTACAATCTGTCCCCAGTTTGTCATCACCGTCCCGGTGATGCCATGGCTAGTCCCAGGGCCTAAAATAAGCACTCACCATACTACTGGCACCACTGACCCGGGAGGCAGCAGCCCCACCTGACCTATGAGATGCCGTGACAGGGAGATGGTGCCTGTTCGGGTGCTGACCCGCTGTGGCCCGGGTTGTCCTCCTAGGGCCTTCTGGGAGCTGATGCGGAGGCTGACTTGAAGAACCTCCTGAGGGCTCAGAGACAGGCGGGTTATTAGAATGAAGGGGGGTACCTGCTTGTAAGGGCTCAGTGGAAGTGGTTGCCTCTCCAAGGGGTGGCCTGGTGACCACATAGAAACTCTCTTCCTCATTCTCCTCCGTCTCGCGCTGGACCTCGGGAGGCTGCGTGTTTGGGCTCTGAGGGCAGAGGTGGTCGGGCACAGGTTTCAACATGGAGCGATGAACAGTTCTTACCCTCTGGGGGTTTCCAATGGGTGCCACAGAGTAGACTGGTCCACCAGAACTTGGGGCTTGCACCACCACATGGATTTCTGGGCTCCACACATCCTGGATCTTCGAGCGGCCCCGTCTGCTGTGGTCGTGGAGATATACAAACTGCTTCTCTTGTAGATCAGAGGATTTTACCCCAGCATCATGCCGCTCCTTCCGGCGGGCCGCTGCCGCTTTCAGCCGTTGTTGTGCCCCCTCAAACGCCACCTGTAGTCTCTTCCGGTGCTCCTGAACCCAGTCCTCCACTCTACCCTCACTGGCCTCGGGAACCCGGCCAAGGAGGAAGTCGATGGGAAGATACGGTTCCTGCCCAAACATAAGGAGATGTGGAGACTCACCGGTGGACTGATGGATGGTAGTATTGTAGGCGAATGTGACTTGTGGGAGGTATTTGGACCAGTTCCGTTTCTTCTCGAGGGGCAGAGTTCTTAGCAGGTCGTGGAGCGTCCTGTTAAAGCGTTCACACTGACCATTTCCTTCAGGGTGATAGGGGGTGGTACGTGTCTTTTGGGTGCCATAGAGGTTGCAGAGCTGGCTGATGAGAGCGCTTTCAAAGTTCCTGCCCTGATCTGAATGCAGCCGTGTCGGGACACCGAACTTATAAAACCACTCCTGCACCAAGATGTGAGCCACAGTCGACGCTCGCTGGTCCCTCGTAGCAACAGCCTGTGTAAACTTGGAAAAGACGTCCGTCATTACGAGTACATTTTCTGTACCGTCTTGTGAAGGTTCAAGTAAGGTAAAGTCAATGGCTAACACTTCATTGGGTCTGGACGCCAGCAGATGACCCATGGCCACTTTAGTGCGAGGAACTGAGGCCTTTGCGAGAGTACAGCGCTCACAACTTTGGCCCCAATCCTTAATGTCCCTGTGCATAAGGGGCCAGTAGCATCTCTGCCTTACCAAATCTGTAGTTCTTTCCAGGCCTTGATGGCCATGTCCATGGTGCAGCTGCTGAAGTACCTCCTCTTTTAGACAGGCTGGTAGAAGCAGCTGGTACCGGTCCTCGCCTCCATCAGACCTCTGTGTGTGGCGATACAGTACCCCGTTCATCTCCTGTAGCCGGTCCCACTGTCGACACAACTCCAGCACCTGAGGGGAGAGATTAGCTCTGTCAGCCCGATCCGGGCGTCTCTGGTTACGCCAGAATGTTAAAAACGTCCCTAGTACTGTGTCAGCTTGTTGTAAGGCCATCAACTCCTCTGCTGAATGGGATGGAAAGGCAGAGATGGCGGCTTGGGTTGCCTGGAGGACAGAGTTAAAAGGTACAGGTCTCGGAAGCGTTGGTGGAATGGCTGTACCAGGCAGGTATTGCTCCAGTGTCTCTGACGCTGGCCACCTCGACAGAGCATCAGCATTACCATTTGTTCTGCCTGACCTGTAACGTATGGTGAATTCAAACGACGCTAGTTGGGCTGCCCACCGCTGTTCTGTTGCCCCCAGTTTTGCCGTTTCCAAGTGACTAAGAGGGTTATTGTCTGTCCATACTGTGCATTTTTGGCCAAGGAGGTAGTCACGAAATTTCTCAGTCATTGCCCATTTTAATGCCAGAAACTCTAATTTCATGGAGCTATAATTTGACATGTTTCTCTCCGTTGGTCTGAGGCCTCGACTGGCGTACGCTATTGGCCGCACTTTACCCTCATGCTCTTGTGAGAGCACGGCTCCGAGCCCATCGAAGCTAGCATCAATTTCCAAAATGAATGGCAGGGAAAAGTTTGCATAAGCAAGAACAGGCGCACTCACCAAGGTAGCTTTGAGGTCATTGAAGCTCTTTTCGCATTCACCTGTCCAGCTGGCTGCCAGAAGTTGCTGCTTGGATCGCCCTTGTACTCTCTGCATTTCCGCAATCAGCTGATGGAGAGGGCCTGCCATCTTTGCAAAGCCATTGACGAACCGCCGATAGTAGCTGGCAAAGCCTAAAAAGGATCTCAATTCCGTTGTAGTGGTAGGACGAGGCCAGCCAGCTACTGCGGTAATTTTGTCGGGGTCTGTGGACACTCCATCGGCAGAAATCACATGGCCAAGGTATTTCACTTCCTTTTTGAAGAAGTCACATTTTGACAGCTTTACCTTGAGGCCTTCTCGTTGCAGCCGGCTCAAAACAGCACCCAGACGCTGGAGGTGGTCATCTATAGAGGTGGAATAAACAACAACATCGTCAAGGTATAAAAGCAAAGATTGGCAGTGCTGGGATCCAAACATTCTCTCCATTAGCCTTTGGAAAGTGCTAGGTGCATTGCATAAGCCGAATGGCATCCTGTTGAACTCGAATAAACCAAACGGTGTGCAAAACGCAGTTTTCATTTTGTCGTGCTCGGCCACCGGGACTTGATTATAGCCGCTAGCAAGGTCTATGGTTGAAAACCATTTTGCACCGGACAATGCATCCAGCGACTCCTCAATCCTGGGTAATGGAAAGGCATCTCTGCGTGTTTTGCTGTTGAGCTGTCTGTAGTCAACACAGAGGCGTATGGTGCCATCCTTCTTCTTGACAATCACAATAGGAGAGGCGTAGGGGCTACTACTCTCCCGGATCACCTGACTATCTAGTAGTTGTCGTATGTGGGCCTTAACTGCCTCATACTCTGAGGGGGGTATTCTCCTAAACCTCTGTCTGACGGGTGCATTATCGAGCAATGGGATCTCATGAGTAATGAGGTTTGTACAACCCAAATCACCTTCGCTAGTGGAAAACACGGAGCTGTACTGCCTGAGTAGACTCCTCACCTTGTCCTGCTCATTTGGAGGTAAAACGGACAGATCTAGACCATCTAAAGGGCTAGGCTGGGTACTCTCTGTACCTATCTGAGAGGAAATTGTGGCTCTCACCTGCTCGTTAGGGGACCCCACTATCTCAGTGACACCCTCTGGTAGACTCACAATGTCAGCTGGACTCAACATGCCTATGGGGATGCGTGGGTGGAGCGCAGCATCTGTGGTGCCTACATTTAACACTGGGATGTACGCCGTGCCTTGATGTACCGCGACCATAGCAGAGGCTATGACCACACCTGCTGGAATAGAACGCATACTGGTCAATGGTTCAAAAAGGCCAGACTCTAAGGGACCAAACCTGCCTTGAGGACATATAGTCGGGACAATCTTAACTGTACCTGCAGGAATGCACACCGGTCTCCGACCTCGTACCCTCACCATGCCTATTTTAGGGCTCTCTCCCTCTACCTGGGCTCTCTGACAGTGCTGAAACGCATTAAACCAGGGGGAAGCGGCTCCTGTCACCACAGGGAGTTCGAACAGTGAGGGGCCATGCTGCTGGAAAAGCTCATTGTAACATTCTCTGATTACATTCATGCCCAAAATGCCTGGGACCTTAGGTTGGGGCAAATTGTTGGGAGGATCTCGCACCACTAAAACACAACGACCTGGTACAACCTTGTCGAGTACCTCAACATCTGCCTCCAAATAGCCAATATAAGGTATGTGAAACCCATTAGCTGCGTGGAGCTCAAGCCAATGGCAGGAGTTTAACTTTTCCTTGAAGTTGCAGGCAAAAAAGCTTTCAGTGATGGTTGTTACCATAGATCCTGTGTCAAGGAGACATTCCAATTCCACCCCACCCAGACTCACTGTTACAGTGGGACAAGTTCCTATGAGTTTTGAGACTGTAATGTTGCTTCTAAAGCTAGGGCCAGAGGAGCCAGTGTCATTCCCTTCTGCCATGTGGCTCTGCAACACAGAAGGAATTAGTTTTCCGTCTGCTGACTAGCTGATGTGGTCTGCCCCTGTTGAGGACAGGGGGGCCCCGTGCTCTGGCTATGCTGTGGCTGGCGACAGTTTCGGGCAATGTGACCGGGCCGTTGACATTGTCTACAAATAAGTGGGCCACCTCGATTAAAACTAGGGGGTCTGTTACTTTGTAACTGCAACATATTTTGGGTTAGCAGGTTTATCTGCTCCTGTTGTTTAAACAACAATTCTTTAAGCTCAGCTAGGTCACCCTGAGATGTAACTGGGACACTCCCAGTCCCCCTCGCCTGAGAGCACTGAACGGCACAAAATGATGGTACGGACAGACTGCGCCCCCTTGGGTCTGAAGGTTGGCCCTCTTGCTCCCACCTAATTGCTTCACGTCTCACATCTAAAAGAGTGTAACCAGGGTGTAACCGAACAAGCCTCTTTAATTCCCTACGTAAAGATGGGTCAAGTACATGCTCAACAAATTGGTCTCTTAACAGAACAGCTGAATCCTGAAACACACCTGGAGCACTTTTGGTAACCTTTTCCATTAAACAAAATAGAGCATGTGAATACTCTTGAAGTGTTTCGCCTTCCAGCTGTTTTCTAGAAAAGAAATTCTCTTGAAGCGCAACGTATGATTTTGAACACCCATACAGTTCCTGCAAAATTCTCAGAATAGTTTCAGGATTTTCCCGCTCGGCTTCAGGCCTGTACCTAATTTCTTCCTTTGCTTCTCCCTCAATATGATCATAAATAAAATAAGCCTGGTCAAGTGGCGAAAGGTACCTAGCCCACATACTAGCCCGTACCTCCTCGACCCAGTCATTAATTCCAATGCCCGTACTCCCTCTAAAAGTGGGGCATTTACGCTCCCGAGGAATGTAAAGAATACGTTCACCGGTAGTAGAGTGTCCATGGCCAGAGGTGCGTCGAGTAGGGTTACCAGCAGAGTTCCGAGAGGAAGAACCCTCACCAGGGTCCTCCTGAGCAGCTGCTCGCTCCTGTCGTAAAAGTTCATTGTCCGTTTGTAGTCGTTTCACCAGATCCCTCAATTCCTGAGCTTCAGCGGCATCCATGTCTACTTCAGATGGAGATGAGAGCAGAAGCAGAATCAACCAAGTAGTCACAGGGTAGGTTCAGGTAGATGCCAGGCCACGGTCCAACGCCGGGCCTGCTACTGTTTTGTATTTAGCTACTAAGCCCACGGCCTATGCACTACTGCACCAATAAATTACACAATTAAAAACACATGTCTCTGTTACAAAGTCCTGTCGACAACGCCACGATTGTGACCTGAGGTACTTTAATTTAAAATAATCACTAACCAAAAAAATAACTAAAGCACTAATAAAACCAAAGGACACGGAGATACATTTGTAAATAAAAAGCAGAGACAGTGCTTTTAATATATACAATTCAAGGTTTATTTAAAGGACCAGGAATAAGCTTAAAATATTAAAGTATTTATTTCTAAGAAGTAACAGTGTAGGTTAAAATGGCCATATTAAAAATACAATTTAAAAGGTAAAACCTTGCAGCCCCTGTGCCAGAACCAAACAAAATCTGAAAAAAAGGCAGATAAATATTAGAAAAGAACCAAACCAGAATGGCTGGAGAGGAGGAAGCCCCACCCCAAACAAAACAGACAATGCTAATCACAAACACACTAAATAACAAAAATCCCAAGTGCAAAACAGAAAACGGGCCAATTCCTCCTCCCAAGCACACCCAAGGAAAAAAAAAGACTAAAAGACCCAGGGACTGCTAAACATAACTGGTGCAGAGTTAAGGATTTCTAAAAAAAAGATACCAAATGATACAAAAATAAACTCCAATTCAACCAAAAAGAAACCCTAAAAATGAACCCTAAACAAAACAGTAGCAGGCTAAAATCTGCAATTAAAATGGAAACAAACGTTAAAACCCAAATACAACAAATACAAAGTATTAAAACGCTTGTCCCACCTTAAAGTTGCAATAAAAACGGGGGAAATTAGCTGCCACCGGAGTTCTACAGAAGCTCTAAAACCAGAAAGGCAAGTTAAGAACAGAATAAAAATGCTCAAATGAGGGAGAAGTTAAAAGCACACCTGTCACCAGCCAGCAGCAGTCAAGACTGATCGCCAGGTGCAGGGGAGACTTAATTAGGCCACTTCCACCATGAGGCAGGAAGTGGCACTATTGGTGAAGGGGGCCCCCTGCTGTCTGCTACAAATAGTTATAGGTTCGCTTCCTGTATTTATCACCGTCAAGTAGGGAAACTGTTCTCACTCACGGTAACTTTAAATTACTTCAGATTGTTTGCAAAATTTGCAGGCATCGTACTCACAAAAAACACAACTGAGGAACGGTCATTCGGACTCTCTAGAGCCCTCTGGTGGCCCGGTAGACCGGAAATTACTCCGCTTCAGCCGCCGCAAAGGCTTCTGGGAAATTTCCTCCAGCCTCTGATTGGCTGGTAGGCGAGAAGGCGGTGCCACAGTCACGTGATTCAGGTAGACGCCATTGTTCCCTTAACTTATTAGATATGCTGATAATAATTATTATTATAATAATTATTATTATAATAGCCAATATCATTATTTAAACATCTTACCGTTCAAAAGTACACTAGAGATGTGTTAATCCAATTCATCATATTACAGCTGATTAGTGGAAGAACAACGTTTTTTTAGTTATTTAAATCATTAGCCCATTTTTATTTTGTCATTGCAAATGTTACCTTGTTCTTGTTCTTGTTCTTATTTTGTGTGTTTTTGGAGTCATTTTGTGTATTTTTACTTGTCATTTTGTGTGTTTTCCAGCAATGTATGGGTTTATTGTGTGCATTTTGTTCATTTTCATTCGAGCAATGTATATTTTAGCAGTCATTTTGTCTGTTTTTGGAGTAATTTAATTTAATGGAAGAGCCGCATGTGGCCACCAGTTACCAATGTCTCTATTAGTATGTGTATTAGTATATGTGTGACCAATATTTAACATCTATTCATACCCACCAATATTTAATATCAAGTGAAAATGGATGAAAGTTGCCTTAGCACAGTGTGACTCTAAACCACGTGTGTCAAATCCAACCCTTGGCCTGTTCGAGAAAGTAGAAACATTTTCTAAATTACCAATTAATTCAGTTGTGCGTGTCTCACCCCCTACAACTACAAAAAATCAATTCAATACAATCCACAATATTTGCTCTCAGTTTTATAGAATATCCATGTTCCTCAAGTTTTATTGTGGGTTATGCTTTGTCATGTCTTGTAAAAGACATGTTTGTCAAACTTTACCGACTCGATTGTTAATGTGAAAGTACATGTAAGTCATACATAAAATACTCAAGTACAGGTAAAACAGTACCTCAATTATTTAGTACACAAAGTAAAAGTTACTATAGTTACTTCACCCCCCATGTTTATTTTTGGTAATAAATCTATACATCTCGTGTATAAACTTCAAAAGGAAAAGACCAAATCTTGCACAATTAGAACTTAATTTATTTTTCACAAAGCCATGTGTAAGAAATAAAAGGTTTGTCAAAAATGTACAATTCTTTTTCAAAATAAGATAACAATTAATTCAAATAAAAATAAAATAAAAATGTATTTGATTAATTTTGGTTTGAAAATAAAGGATACAAGTGAAGTTCTTTTTTGTATACTTCAATTTGGATTTGGATAAATAAATAAATACAGATATTTTAAAAATGAAGCAGTGTTTTTGCATGTTTTCATTTTGTAGAAAATTGTTAAAAATGTCCCACATTATTGGAAATGTTCTTTAGAATGACCTCTAAATAGTTTTATTTTATTTATTTTCTATGTTAGTTTCTTGATTTTTGAATATTTTATTAATGTAGTTGTCTTTGTTATTACAATTAAAATTTAAAAAAAAAATAATAATAAAAAAAAACCTTTGTTGTCCTGCACACCCACCAGAAGGTGGCAGTAAAAAATTAAAAATCTTGTTTTTACTGTCGGCAAGGAAGGTATTTGTCATAAACTCACAATTCTAAATAAAAACACTTTTTTAACAAAGAGTTGACACAAATTCAGTTCCGAAATTCCATCAGACACACTAAAAAGTGTACAATTGTAATTCTTATAGTGCTTAGCTACTCTGATGTGTAATAAAACTTAGGTTGTGATAGTCACACTATTCTGTATACCCAGATTTCTAAATAGATCAGATGGTCCCATTATTACACAAACAATATAAACTGAATGAAGAATTTAAAGGAAAAAATGTTTTTAACAAAAAAATATTACATCTGACGGTGTTGATGAAAAATCTGTGCGCATTGTTGAACAAATGTGCTTTTAAACACTAGTTGGTAAATAAGTAAGTATTCACATGTGGTGCCAAGTGTAAAAAAAATTGTATAAAAGTTGTAGCTAAAACATTTTCATTATTTATATCACTTTTCTCATATTTAGTACATTTTCCTACATTTAACCACATATATAGAGGTTAAAAAAAGAGCATTAAATCTAAATCTAAATTTTAAATCTTTAAATGTTATATGTCATATCTAAATGCTAAATCTTATATCTAAATGTATTTTTTTTTAACTGAAATTGTATTTTAGGAAGTGAAAATATAGATTACAGTTGTGACTAAAGAAAAAAAAATAATCTAAGAAATGACAAAAACATTATTTTAACTATCATTTTTGTTCATCCATCAAAACGGAAGTGCTACTATACACCATATATATTTCAGTGTATTTTGTGCAATGTAGGGCTTCCCGTATTGGCCCGGTTATGACCTGTCGGCAATACAATAGTTATAGGTTCGCTTCCTGTATTTATCACCGTCAAGTAGGGAAACTGTTCTCACTCACGGTAACTTTAAATTACTTCAGATTGTTTGCAAAATTTGCAGGCATCGTACTCACAAAAAACACAACTGAGGAACGGTCATTCGGACTCTCTAGAGCCCTCTGGTGGCCCGGTAGACCGGAAATTACTCCGCTTCAGCCGCCGCAAAGGCTTCTGGGAAATTTCCTCCAGCCTCTGATTGGCTGGTAGGCGAGAAGGCGGTGCCACAGTCACGTGATTCAGGTAGACGCCATTGTTCCCTTAACTTATTAGATATGCTGATAATAATTATTATTATAATAATTATTATTATAATAGCCAATATCATTATTTAAACATCTTACCGTTCAAAAGTACACTAGAGATGTGTTAATCCAATTCATCATATTACAGCTGATTAGTGGAAGAACAACGTTTTTTTAGTTATTTAAATCATTAGCCCATTTTTATTTTGTCATTGCAAATGTTACCTTGTTCTTGTTCTTGTTCTTATTTTGTGTGTTTTTGGAGTCATTTTGTGTATTTTTACTTGTCATTTTGTGTGTTTTCCAGCAATGTATGGGTTTATTGTGTGCATTTTGTTCATTTTCATTCGAGCAATGTATATTTTAGCAGTCATTTTGTCTGTTTTTGGAGTAATTTAATTTAATGGAAGAGCCGCATGTGGCCACCAGTTACCAATGTCTCTATTAGTATGTGTATTAGTATATGTGTGACCAATATTTAACATCTATTCATACCCACCAATATGTAATGTCAAGTGAAAATGGATGAAAGTTGCCTTAGCACAGTGTGACTCTAAACCACGTGTGTCAAATCCAACCCTTGGCCTGTTCGAGAAAGTAGAAACATTTTCTAAATTACCAATTAATTCAGTTGTGCGTGTCTCACCCCCTACAACTACAAAAAATCAATTCAATACAATCCACAATATTTGCTCTCAGTTTTATAGAATATCCATGTTCCTCAAGTTTTATTGTGGGTTATGCTTTGTCATGTCTTGTAAAAGACATGTTTGTCAAACTTTACCGACTCGATTGTTAATGTGAAAGTACATGTAAGTCATACATAAAATACTCAAGTACAGGTAAAACAGTACCTCAATTATTTAGTACACAAAGTAAAAGTTACTATAGTTACTTCACCCCCCATGTTTATTTTTGGTAATAAATCTATACATCTCGTGTATAAACTTCAAAAGGAAAAGACCAAATCTTGCACAATTAGAACTTAATTTATTTTTCACAAAGCCATGTGTAAGAAATAAAAGGTTTGTCAAAAATGTACAATTCTTTTTCAAAATAAGATAATTAATTCAAATAAAAATAAAATAAAAATGTATTTGATTAATTTTGGTTTGAAAATAAAGGATACAAGTGAAGTTCTTTTTTGTATACTTCAATTTGGATTTGGATAAATAAATAAATACAGATATTTTAAAAATGAAGCAGTGTTTTTGCATGTTTTCATTTTGTAGAAAATTGTTAAAAATGTCCCACATTATTGGAAATGTTCTTTAGAATGACCTCTAAATAGTTTTATTTTATTTATTTTCTATGTTAGTTTCTTGATTTTTGAATATTTTATTAATGTAGTTGTCTTTGTTATTACAATTAAAATTTAAAAAAATAATAATAATAAAAAAAAAACCTTTGTTGTCCTGCACACCCACCAGAAGGTGGCAGTAAAAAATTAAAAATCTTGTTTTTACTGTCGGCAAGGAAGGTATTTGTCATAAACTCACAATTCTAAATAAAAACACTTTTTTAACAAAGAGTTGACACAAATTCAGTTCCGAAATTCCATCAGACACACTAAAAAGTGTACAATTGTAATTCTTATAGTGCTTAGCTACTCTGATGTGTAATAAAACTTAGGTTGTGATAGTCACACTATTCTGTATACCCAGATTTCTAAATAGATCAGATGGTCCCATTATTACACAAACAATATAAACTGAATGAAGAATTTAAAGGAAAAAATGTTTTTAACAAAAAAATATTACATCTGACGGTGTTGATGAAAAATCTGTGCGCATTGTTGAACAAATGTGCTTTTAAACACTAGTTGGTAAATAAGTAAGTATTCACATGTGGTGCCAAGTGTAAAAAAAATTGTATAAAAGTTGTAGCTAAAACATTTTCATTATTTATATCACTTTTCTCATATTTAGTACATTTTCCTACATTTAACCACATATATAGAGGTTAAAAAAAGAGCATTAAATCTAAATCTAAATTTTAAATCTTTAAATGTTATATGTCATATCTAAATGCTAAATCTTATATCTAAATGTATTTTTTTTTTAACTGAAATTGTATTTTAGGAAGTGAAAATATAGATTACAGTTGTGACTAAAGAAAAAAAAATAATCTAAGAAATGACAAAAACATTATTTTAACTATCATTTTTGTTCATCCATCAAAACGGAAGTGCTACTATACACCATATATATTTCAGTGTATTTTGTGCAATGTAGGGCTTCCCGTATTGGCCCGGTTATGACCTGTCGGCAATACAATAGTTATAGGTTCGCTTCCTGTATTTATCACCGTCAAGTAAGAAACTGTTCTCACTCACGGTAACTTTAAATTACTTCAGATTGTTTGCAAAATTTGCAGGCATCGTACTCACAAAAAACACAACTGAGGAACGGTCATTCGGACTCTCTAGAGCCCTCTGGTGGCCCGGTAGACCGGAAATTACTCCGCTTCAGCCGCCGCAAAGGCTTCTGGGAAATTTCCTCCAGCCTCTGATTGGCTGGTAGGCGAGAAGGCGGTGCCACAGTCACGTGATTCAGGTAGACGCCATTGTTCCCTTAACTTATTAGATATGCTGATAATAATTATTATTATAATAGCCAATATCATTATTTAAACATCTTACCGTTCAAAAGTACACTAGAGATGTGTTAATCCAATTCATCATATTACAGCTGATTAGTGGAAGAACAACGTTTTTTTAGTTATTTAAATCATTAGCCCATTTTTATTTTGTCATTGCAAATGTTACCTTGTTCTTGTTCTTGTTCTTATTTTGTGTGTTTTTGGAGTCATTTTGTGTATTTTTACTTGTCATTTTGTGTGTTTTCCAGCAATGTATGGGTTTATTGTGTGCATTTTGTTCATTTTCATTCGAGCAATGTATATTTTAGCAGTCATTTTGTCTGTTTTTGGAGTAATTTAATTTAATGGAAGAGCCGCATGTGGCCACCAGTTACCAATGTCTCTATTAGTATGTGTATTAGTATATGTGTGACCAATATTTAACATCTATTCATACCCACCAATATGTAATATCAAGTGAAAATGGATGAAAGTTGCCTTAGCACAGTGTGACTCTAAACCACGTGTGTCAAATCCAACCCTTGGCCTGTTCGAGAAAGTAGAAACATTTTCTAAATTACCAATTAATTCAGTTGTGCGTGTCTCACCCCCTACAACTACAAAAAATCAATTCAATACAATCCACAATATTTGCTCTCAGTTTTATAGAATATCCATGTTCCTCAAGTTTTATTGTGGGTTATGCTTTGTCATGTCTTGTAAAAGACATGTTTGTCAAACTTTACCGACTCGATTGTTAATGTGAAAGTACATGTAAGTCATACATAAAATACTCAAGTACAGGTAAAACAGTACCTCAATTATTTAGTACACAAAGTAAAAGTTACTATAGTTACTTCACCCCCCATGTTTATTTTTGGTAATAAATCTATACATCTCGTGTATAAACTTCAAAAGGAAAAGACCAAATCTTGCACAATTAGAACTTAATTTATTTTTCACAAAGCCATGTGTAAGAAATAAAAGGTTTTTCAAAAATGTACAATTCTTTTTCAAAATAAGATAACAATTAATTCAAATAAAAATAAAATAAAAATGTATTTGATTAATTTTGGTTTGAAAATAAAGGATACAAGTGAAGTTCTTTTTTGTATACTTCAATTTGGATTTGGATAAATAAATAAATACAGATATTTTAAAAATGAAGCAGTGTTTTTGCATGTTTTCATTTTGTAGAAAATTGTTAAAAATGTCCCACATTATTGGAAATGTTCTTTAGAATGACCTCTAAATAGTTTTATTTTATTTATTTTCTATGTTAGTTTCTTGATTTTTGAATATTTTATTAATGTAGTTGTCTTTGTTATTACAATTAAAATTTAAAAAAAAATAATAATAAAAAAAAACCTTTGTTGTCCTGCACACCCACCAGAAGGTGGCAGTAAAAAATTAAAAATCTTGTTTTTACTGTCGGCAAGGAAGGTATTTGTCATAAACTCACAATTCTAAATAAAAACACTTTTTTAACAAAGAGTTGACACAAATTCAGTTCCGAAATTCCATCAGACACACTAAAAAGTGTACAATTGTAATTGTTATAGTGCTTAGCTACTCTGATGTGTAATAAAACTTAGGTTGTGATAGTCACACTATTCTGTATACCCAGATTTCTAAATAGATCAGATGGTCCCATTATTACACAAACAATATAAACTGAATGAAGAATTTAAAGGAAAAAATGTTTTTAACAAAAAAATATTACATCTGACGGTGTTGATGAAAAATCTGTGCGCATTGTTGAACAAATGTGCTTTTAAACACTAGTTGGTAAATAAGTAAGTATTCACATGTGGTGCCAAGTGTAAAAAAAATTGTATAAAAGTTGTAGCTAAAACATTTTCATTATTTATATCACTTTTCTCATATTTAGTACATTTTCCTACATTTAACCACATATATAGAGGTTAAAAAAAGAGCATTAAATCTAAATCTAAATTTTAAATCTTTAAATGTTATATGTCATATCTAAATGCTAAATCTTATATCTAAATGTTTTTTTTTTTTAACTGAAATTGTATTTTAGGAAGTGAAAATATAGATTACAGTTGTGACTAAAGAAAAAAAAATAATCTAAGAAATGACAAAAACATTATTTTAACTATCATTTTTGTTCATCCATCAAAACGGAAGTGCTACTATACACCATATATATTTCAGTGTATTTTGTGCAATGCAGGGCTTCCCGTATTGGCCCGGTTATGACCTGTCGGCAATACAATAGTTATAGGTTCGCTTCCTGTATTTATCACCGTCAAGTAAGAAACTGTTCTCACTCACGGTAACTTTAAATTACTTCAGATTGTTTGCAAAATTTGCAGGCATCGTACTCACAAAAAACACAACTGAGGAACGGTCATTCGGACTCTCTAGAGCCCTCTGGTGGCCCGGTAGACCGGAAATTACTCCGCTTCAGCCGCCGCAAAGGCTTCTGGGAAATTTCCTCCAGCCTCTGATTGGCTGGTAGGCGAGAAGGCGGTGCCACAGTCACGTGATTCAGGTAGACGCCATTGTTCCCTTAACTTATTAGATATGCTGATAATAATTATTATTATAATAGCCAATATCATTATTTAAACATCTTACCGTTCAAAAGTACACTAGAGATGTGTTAATCCAATTCATCATATTACAGCTGATTAGTGGAAGAACAACGTTTTTTTAGTTATTTAAATCATTAGCCCATTTTTATTTTGTCATTGCAAATGTTACCTTGTTCTTGTTCTTGTTCTTATTTTGTGTGTTTTTGGAGTCATTTTGTGTATTTTTACTTGTCATTTTGTGTGTTTTCCAGCAATGTATGGGTTTATTGTGTGCATTTTGTTCATTTTCATTCGAGCAATGTATATTTTAGCAGTCATTTTGTCTGTTTTTGGAGTAATTTAATTTAATGGAAGAGCCGCATGTGGCCACCAGTTACCAATGTCTCTATTAGTATGTGTATTAGTATATGTGTGACCAATATTTAACATCTATTCATACCCACCAATATGTAATGTCAAGTGAAAATGGATGAAAGTTGCCTTAGCACAGTGTGACTCTAAACCACGTGTGTCAAATCCAACCCTTGGCCTGTTCGAGAAAGTAGAAACATTTTCTAAATTACCAATTAATTCAGTTGTGCGTGTCTCACCCCCTACAACTACAAAAAATCAATTCAATACAATCCACAATATTTGCTCTCAGTTTTATAGAATATCCATGTTCCTCAAGTTTTATTGTGGGTTATGCTTTGTCATGTCTTGTAAAAGACATGTTTGTCAAACTTTACCGACTCGATTGTTAATGTGAAAGTACATGTAAGTCATACATAAAATACTCAAGTACAGGTAAAACAGTACCTCAATTATTTAGTACACAAAGTAAAAGTTACTATAGTTACTTCACCCCCCATGTTTATTTTTGGTAATAAATCTATACATCTCGTGTATAAACTTCAAAAGGAAAAGACCAAATCTTGCACAATTAGAACTTAATTTATTTTTCACAAAGCCATGTGTAAGAAATAAAAGGTTTGTCAAAAATGTACAATTCTTTTTCAAAATAAGATAACAATTAATTCAAATAAAAATAAAATAAAAATGTATTTGATTAATTTTGGTTTGAAAATAAAGGATACAAGTGAAGTTCTTTTTTGTATACTTCAATTTGGATTTGGATAAATAAATAAATACAGATATTTTAAAAATGAAGCAGTGTTTTTGCATGTTTTCATTTTGTAGAAAATTGTTAAAAATGTCCCACATTATTGGAAATGTTCTTTAGAATGACCTCTAAATAGTTTTATTTTATTTATTTTCTATGTTAGTTTCTTGATTTTTGAATATTTTATTAATGTAGTTGTCTTTGTTATTACAATTAAAATTTAAAAAAATAATAATAATAAAAAAAAACCTTTGTTGTCCTGCACACCCACCAGAAGGTGGCAGTAAAAAATTAAAAATCTTGTTTTTACTGTCGGCAAGGAAGGTATTTGTCATAAACTCACAATTCTAAATAAAAACACTTTTTTAACAAAGAGTTGACACAAATTCAGTTCCGAAATTCCATCAGACACACTAAAAAGTGTACAATTGTAATTCTTATAGTGCTTAGCTACTCTGATGTGTAATAAAACTTAGGTTGTGATAGTCACACTATTCTGTATACCCAGATTTCTAAATAGATCAGATGGTCCCATTATTACACAAACAATATAAACTGAATGAAGAATTTAAAGGAAAAAATGTTTTTAACAAAAAAATATTACATCTGACGGTGTTGATGAAAAATCTGTGCGCATTGTTGAACAAATGTGCTTTTAAACACTAGTTGGTAAATAAGTAAGTATTCACATGTGGTGCCAAGTGTAAAAAAAATTGTATAAAAGTTGTAGCTAAAACATTTTCATTATTTATATCACTTTTCTCATATTTAGTACATTTTCCTACATTTAACCACATATATAGAGGTTAAAAAAAGAGCATTAAATCTAAATCTAAATTTTAAATCTTTAAATGTTATATGTCATATCTAAATGCTAAATCTTATATCTAAATGTATTTTTTTTTTAACTGAAATTGTATTTTAGGAAGTGAAAATATAGATTACAGTTGTGACTAAAGAAAAAAAAATAATCTAAGAAATGACAAAAACATTATTTTAACTATCATTTTTGTTCATCCATCAAAACGGAAGTGCTACTATACACCATATATATTTCAGTGTATTTTGTGCAATGTAGGGCTTCCCGTATTGGCCCGGTTATGACCTGTCGGCAATACAATAGTTATAGGTTCGCTTCCTGTATTTATCACCGTCAAGTAAGAAACTGTTCTCACTCACGGTAACTTTAAATTACTTCAGATTGTTTGCAAAATTTGCAGGCATCGTACTCACAAAAAACACAACTGAGGAACGGTCATTCGGACTCTCTAGAGCCCTCTGGTGGCCCGGTAGACCGGAAATTACTCCGCTTCAGCCGCCGCAAAGGCTTCTGGGAAATTTCCTCCAGCCTCTGATTGGCTGGTAGGCGAGAAGGCGGTGCCACAGTCACGTGATTCAGGTAGACGCCATTGTTCCCTTAACTTATTAGATATGCTGATAATAATTATTATTATAATAGCCAATATCATTATTTAAACATCTTACCGTTCAAAAGTACACTAGAGATGTGTTAATCCAATTCATCATATTACAGCTGATTAGTGGAAGAACAACGTTTTTTTAGTTATTTAAATCATTAGCCCATTTTTATTTTGTCATTGCAAATGTTACCTTGTTCTTGTTCTTGTTCTTATTTTGTGTGTTTTTGGAGTCATTTTGTGTATTTTTACTTGTCATTTTGTGTGTTTTCCAGCAATGTATGGGTTTATTGTGTGCATTTTGTTCATTTTCATTCGAGCAATGTATATTTTAGCAGTCATTTTGTCTGTTTTTGGAGTAATTTAATTTAATGGAAGAGCCGCATGTGGCCACCAGTTACCAATGTCTCTATTAGTATGTGTATTAGTATATGTGTGACCAATATTTAACATCTATTCATACCCACCAATATGTAATGTCAAGTGAAAATGGATGAAAGTTGCCTTAGCACAGTGTGACTCTAAACCACGTGTGTCAAATCCAACCCTTGGCCTGTTCGAGAAAGTAGAAACATTTTCTAAATTACCAATTAATTCAGTTGTGCGTGTCTCACCCCCTACAACTACAAAAAATCAATTCAATACAATCCACAATATTTGCTCTCAGTTTTATAGAATATCCATGTTCCTCAAGTTTTATTGTGGGTTATGCTTTGTCATGTCTTGTAAAAGACATGTTTGTCAAACTTTACCGACTCGATTGTTAATGTGAAAGTACATGTAAGTCATACATAAAATACTCAAGTACAGGTAAAACAGTACCTCAATTATTTAGTACACAAAGTAAAAGTTACTATAGTTACTTCACCCCCCATGTTTATTTTTGGTAATAAATCTATACATCTCGTGTATAAACTTCAAAAGGAAAAGACCAAATCTTGCACAATTAGAACTTAATTTATTTTTCACAAAGCCATGTGTAAGAAATAAAAGGTTTGTCAAAAATGTACAATTCTTTTTCAAAATAAGATAACAATTAATTCAAATAAAAATAAAATAAAAATGTATTTGATTAATTTTGGTTTGAAAATAAAGGATACAAGTGAAGTTCTTTTTTGTATACTTCAATTTGGATTTGGATAAATAAATAAATACAGATATTTTAAAAATGAAGCAGTGTTTTTGCATGTTTTCATTTTGTAGAAAATTGTTAAAAATGTCCCACATTATTGGAAATGTTCTTTAGAATGACCTCTAAATAGTTTTATTTTATTTATTTTCTATGTTAGTTTCTTGATTTTTGAATATTTTATTAATGTAGTTGTCTTTGTTATTACAATTAAAATTTAAAAAAAAAATAATAATAAAAAAAAACCTTTGTTGTCCTGCACACCCACCAGAAGGTGGCAGTAAAAAATTAAAAATCTTGTTTTTACTGTCGGCAAGGAAGGTATTTGTCATAAACTCACAATTCTAAATAAAAACACTTTTTTAACAAAGAGTTGACACAAATTCAGTTCCGAAATTCCATCAGACACACTAAAAAGTGTACAATTGTAATTCTTATAGTGCTTAGCTACTCTGATGTGTAATAAAACTTAGGTTGTGATAGTCACACTATTCTGTATACCCAGATTTCTAAATAGATCAGATGGTCCCATTATTACACAAACAATATAAACTGAATGAAGAATTTAAAGGAAAAAATGTTTTTAACAAAAAAATATTACATCTGACGGTGTTGATGAAAAATCTGTGCGCATTGTTGAACAAATGTGCTTTTAAACACTAGTTGGTAAATAAGTAAGTATTCACATGTGGTGCCAAGTGTAAAAAAAATTGTATAAAAGTTGTAGCTAAAACATTTTCATTATTTATATCACTTTTCTCATATTTAGTACATTTTACTACATTTAACCACATATATAGAGGTTAAAAAAAGAGCATTAAATCTAAATTTTAAATCTTTAAATGTTATATGTCATATCTAAATGCTAAATCTTATATCTAAATGTATTTTTTTTTTAACTGAAATTGTATTTTAGGAAGTGAAAATATAGATTACAGTTGTGACTAAAGAAAAAAAAATAATCTAAGAAATGACAAAAACATTATTTTAACTATCATTTTTGTTCATCCATCAAAACGGAAGTGCTACTATACACCATATATATTTCAGTGTATTTTGTGCAATGTAGGGCTTCCCGTATTGGCCCGGTTATGACCTGTCGGCAATACAATAGTTATAGGTTCGCTTCCTGTATTTATCACCGTCAAGTAAGAAACTGTTCTCACTCACGGTAACTTTAAATTACTTCAGATTGTTTGCAAAATTTGCAGGCATCGTACTCACAAAAAACACAACTGAGGAACGGTCATTCGGACTCTCTAGAGCCCTCTGGTGGCCCGGTAGACCGGAAATTACTCCGCTTCAGCCGCCGCAAAGGCTTCTGGGAAATTTCCTCCAGCCTCTGATTGGCTGGTAGGCGAGAAGGCGGTGCCACAGTCACGTGATTCAGGTAGACGCCATTGTTCCCTTAACTTATTAGATATGCTGATAATAATTATTATTATAATAATTATTATTATAATAGCCAATATCATTATTTAAACATCTTACCGTTCAAAAGTACACTAGAGATGTGTTAATCCAATTCATCATATTACAGCTGATTAGTGGAAGAACAACGTTTTTTTAGTTATTTAAATCATTAGCCCATTTTTATTTTGTCATTGCAAATGTTACCTTGTTCTTGTTCTTGTTCTTATTTTGTGTGTTTTTGGAGTCATTTTGTGTATTTTTACTTGTCATTTTGTGTGTTTTCCAGCAATGTATGGGTTTATTGTGTGCATTTTGTTCATTTTCATTCGAGCAATGTATATTTTAGCAGTCATTTTGTCTGTTTTTGGAGTAATTTAATTTAATGGAAGAGCCGCATGTGGCCACCAGTTACCAATGTCTCTATTAGTATGTGTATTAGTATATGTGTGACCAATATTTAACATCTATTCATACCCACCAATATGTAATGTCAAGTGAAAATGGATGAAAGTTGCCTTAGCACAGTGTGACTCTAAACCACGTGTGTCAAATCCAACCCTTGGCCTGTTCGAGAAAGTAGAAACATTTTCTAAATTACCAATTAATTCAGTTGTGCGTGTCTCACCCCCTACAACTACAAAAAATCAATTCAATACAATCCACAATATTTGCTCTCAGTTTTATAGAATATCCATGTTCCTCAAGTTTTATTGTGGGTTATGCTTTGTCATGTCTTGTAAAAGACATGTTTGTCAAACTTTACCGACTCGATTGTTAATGTGAAAGTACATGTAAGTCATACATAAAATACTCAAGTACAGGTAAAACAGTACCTCAATTATTTAGTACACAAAGTAAAAGTTACTATAGTTACTTCACCCCCCATGTTTATTTTTGGTAATAAATCTATACATCTCGTGTATAAACTTCAAAAGGAAAAGACCAAATCTTGCACAATTAGAACTTAATTTATTTTTCACAAAGCCATGTGTAAGAAATAAAAGGTTTGTCAAAAATGTACAATTCTTTTTCAAAATAAGATAACAATTAATTCAAATAAAAATAAAATAAAAATGTATTTGATTAATTTTGGTTTGAAAATAAAGGATACAAGTGAAGTTCTTTTTTGTATACTTCAATTTGGATTTGGATAAATAAATAAATACAGATATTTTAAAAATGAAGCAGTGTTTTTGCATGTTTTCATTTTGTAGAAAATTGTTAAAAATGTCCCACATTATTGGAAATGTTCTTTAGAATGACCTCTAAATAGTTTTATTTTATTTATTTTCTATGTTAGTTTCTTGATTTTTGAATATTTTATTAATGTAGTTGTCTTTGTTATTACAATTAAAATTTAAAAAAAAAATAATAATAAAAAAAAACCTTTGTTGTCCTGCACACCCACCAGAAGGTGGCAGTAAAAAATTAAAAATCTTGTTTTTACTGTCGGCAAGGAAGGTATTTGTCATAAACTCACAATTCTAAATAAAAACACTTTTTTAACAAAGAGTTGACACAAATTCAGTTCCGAAATTCCATCAGACACACTAAAAAGTGTACAATTGTAATTCTTATAGTGCTTAGCTACTCTGATGTGTAATAAAACTTAGGTTGTGATAGTCACACTATTCTGTATACCCAGATTTCTAAATAGATCAGATGGTCCCATTATTACACAAACAATATAAACTGAATGAAGAATTTAAAGGAAAAAATGTTTTTAACAAAAAAATATTACATCTGACGGTGTTGATGAAAAATCTGTGCGCATTGTTGAACAAATGTGCTTTTAAACACTAGTTGGTAAATAAGTAAGTATTCACATGTGGTGCCAAGTGTAAAAAAAATTGTATAAAAGTTGTAGCTAAAACATTTTCATTATTTATATCACTTTTCTCATATTTAGTACATTTTCCTACATTTAACCACATATATAGAGGTTAAAAAAAGAGCATTAAATCTAAATCTAATTTTAAATCTTTAAATGTTATATGTCATATCTAAATGCTAAATCTTATATCTAAATGTATTTTTTTTTTAACTGAAATTGTATTTTAGGAAGTGAAAATATAGATTACAGTTGTGACTAAAGAAAAAAAAATAATCTAAGAAATGACAAAAACATTATTTTAACTATCATTTTTGTTCATCCATCAAAACGGAAGTGCTACTATACACCATATATATTTCAGTGTATTTTGTGCAATGTAGGGCTTCCCGTATTGGCCCGGTTATGACCTGTCGGCAATACAATAGTTATAGGTTCGCTTCCTGTATTTATCACCGTCAAGTAAGAAACTGTTCTCACTCACGGTAACTTTAAATTACTTCAGATTGTTTGCAAAATTTGCAGGCATCGTACTCACAAAAAACACAACTGAGGAACGGTCATTCGGACTCTCTAGAGCCCTCTGGTGGCCCGGTAGACCGGAAATTACTCCGCTTCAGCCGCCGCAAAGGCTTCTGGGAAATTTCCTCCAGCCTCTGATTGGCTGGTAGGCGAGAAGGCGGTGCCACAGTCACGTGATTCAGGTAGACGCCATTGTTCCCTTAACTTATTAGATATGCTGATAATAATTATTATTATAATAGCCAATATCATTATTTAAACATCTTACCGTTCAAAAGTACACTAGAGATGTGTTAATCCAATTCATCATATTACAGCTGATTAGTGGAAGAACAACGTTTTTTTAGTTATTTAAATCATTAGCCCATTTTTATTTTGTCATTGCAAATGTTACCTTGTTCTTGTTCTTGTTCTTATTTTGTGTGTTTTTGGAGTCATTTTGTGTATTTTTACTTGTCATTTTGTGTGTTTTCCAGCAATGTATGGGTTTATTGTGTGCATTTTGTTCATTTTCATTCGAGCAATGTATATTTTAGCAGTCATTTTGTCTGTTTTTGGAGTAATTTAATTTAATGGAAGAGCCGCATGTGGCCACCAGTTACCAATGTCTCTATTAGTATGTGTATTAGTATATGTGTGACCAATATTTAACATCTATTCATACCCACCAATATGTAATGTCAAGTGAAAATGGATGAAAGTTGCCTTAGCACAGTGTGACTCTAAACCACGTGTGTCAAATCCAACCCTTGGCCTGTTCGAGAAAGTAGAAACATTTTCTAAATTACCAATTAATTCAGTTGTGCGTGTCTCACCCCCTACAACTACAAAAAATCAATTCAATACAATCCACAATATTTGCTCTCAGTTTTATAGAATATCCATGTTCCTCAAGTTTTATTGTGGGTTATGCTTTGTCATGTCTTGTAAAAGACATGTTTGTCAAACTTTACCGACTCGATTGTTAATGTGAAAGTACATGTAAGTCATACATAAAATACTCAAGTACAGGTAAAACAGTACCTCAATTATTTAGTACACAAAGTAAAAGTTACTATAGTTACTTCACCCCCCATGTTTATTTTTGGTAATAAATCTATACATCTCGTGTATAAACTTCAAAAGGAAAAGACCAAATCTTGCACAATTAGAACTTAATTTATTTTTCACAAAGCCATGTGTAAGAAATAAAAGGTTTGTCAAAAATGTACAATTCTTTTTCAAAATAAGATAACAATTAATTCAAATAAAAATAAAATAAAAATGTATTTGATTAATTTTGGTTTGAAAATAAAGGATACAAGTGAAGTTCTTTTTTGTATACTTCAATTTGGATTTGGATAAATAAATAAATACAGATATTTTAAAAATGAAGCAGTGTTTTTGCATGTTTTCATTTTGTAGAAAATTGTTAAAAATGTCCCACATTATTGGAAATGTTCTTTAGAATGACCTCTAAATAGTTTTATTTTATTTATTTTCTATGTTAGTTTCTTGATTTTTGAATATTTTATTAATGTAGTTGTCTTTGTTATTACAATTAAAATTTAAAAAAATAATAATAATAAAAAAAAACCTTTGTTGTCCTGCACACCCACCAGAAGGTGGCAGTAAAAAATTAAAAATCTTGTTTTTACTGTCGGCAAGGAAGGTATTTGTCATAAACTCACAATTCTAAATAAAAACACTTTTTTAACAAAGAGTTGACACAAATTCAGTTCCGAAATTCCATCAGACACACTAAAAAGTGTACAATTGTAATTCTTATAGTGCTTAGCTACTCTGATGTGTAATAAAACTTAGGTTGTGATAGTCACACTATTCTGTATACCCAGATTTCTAAATAGATCAGATGGTCCCATTATTACACAAACAATATAAACTGAATGAAGAATTTAAAGGAAAAAATGTTTTTAACAAAAAAATATTACATCTGACGGTGTTGATGAAAAATCTGTGCGCATTGTTGAACAAATGTGCTTTTAAACACTAGTTGGTAAATAAGTAAGTATTCACATGTGGTGCCAAGTGTAAAAAAAATTGTATAAAAGTTGTAGCTAAAACATTTTCATTATTTATATCACTTTTCTCATATTTAGTACATTTTCCTACATTTAACCACATATATAGAGGTTAAAAAAAGAGCATTAAATCTAAATTTTAAATCTTTAAATGTTATATGTCATATCTAAATGCTAAATCTTATATCTAAATGTATTTTTTTTTTAACTGAAATTGTATTTTAGTAAGTGAAAATATAGATTACAGTTGTGACTAAAGAAAAAAAAATAATCTAAGAAATGACAAAAACATTATTTTAACTATCATTTTTGTTCATCCATCAAAACGGAAGAGCTACTATACACCATATATATTTCAGTGTATTTTGTGCAATGTAGGGCTTCCCGTATTGGCCCGGTTATGACCTGTCGGCAATACAATAGTTATAGGTTTGCGTCCTGTATTTATCACCGTCAAGTAAGAAACTGTTCTCACTCACGGTAACTTTAAATTACTTCAGATTGTTTGCAAAATTTGCAGGCATCGTACTCACAAAAAACACAACTGAGGAACGGTCATTCGGACTCTCTAGAGCCCTCTGGTGGCCCGGTAGACCGGAAATTACTCCGCTTCAGCCGCCGCAAAGGCTTCTGGGAAATTTCCTCCAGCCTCTGATTGGCTGGTAGGCGAGAAGGCGGTGCCACAGTCACGTGATTCAGGTAGACGCCATTGTTCCCTTAACTTATTAGATATGCTGATAATAATTATTATTATAATAGCCAATATCATTATTTAAACATCTTACCGTTCAAAAGTACACTAGAGATGTGTTAATCCAATTCATCATATTACAGCTGATTAGTGGAAGAACAACGTTTTTTTAGTTATTTAAATCATTAGCCCATTTTTATTTTGTCATTGCAAATGTTACCTTGTTCTTGTTCTTGTTCTTATTTTGTGTGTTTTTGGAGTCATTTTGTGTATTTTTACTTGTCATTTTGTGTGTTTTCCAGCAATGTATGGGTTTATTGTGTGCATTTTGTTCATTTTCATTCGAGCAATGTATATTTTAGCAGTCATTTTGTCTGTTTTTGGAGTAATTTAATTTAATGGAAGAGCCGCATGTGGCCACCAGTTACCAATGTCTCTATTAGTATGTGTATTAGTATATGTGTGACCAATATTTAACATCTATTCATACCCACCAATATGTAATGTCAAGTGAAAATGGATGAAAGTTGCCTTAGCACAGTGTGACTCTAAACCACGTGTGTCAAATCCAACCCTTGGCCTGTTCGAGAAAGTAGAAACATTTTCTAAATTACCAATTAATTCAGTTGTGCGTGTCTCACCCCCTACAACTACAAAAAATCAATTCAATACAATCCACAATATTTGCTCTCAGTTTTATAGAATATCCATGTTCCTAAAGTTTTATTGTGGGTTATGCTTTGTCATGTCTTGTAAAAGACATGTTTGTCAAACTTTACCGACTCGATTGTTAATGTGAAAGTACATGTAAGTCATACATAAAATACTCAAGTACAGGTAAAACAGTACCTCAATTATTTAGTACACAAAGTAAAAGTTACTATAGTTACTTCACCCCCCATGTTTATTTTTGGTAATAAATCTATACATCTCGTGTATAAACTTCAAAAGGAAAAGACCAAATCTTGCACAATTAGAACTTAATTTATTTTTCACAAAGCCATGTGTAAGAAATAAAAGGTTTGTCAAAAATGTACAATTCTTTTTCAAAATAAGATAACAATTAATTCAAATAAAAATAAAATAAAAATGTATTTGATTAATTTTGGTTTGAAAATAAAGGATACAAGTGAAGTTCTTTTTTGTATACTTCAATTTGGATTTGGATAAATAAATAAATACAGATATTTTAAAAATGAAGCAGTGTTTTTGCATGTTTTCATTTTGTAGAAAATTGTTAAAAATGTCCCACATTATTGGAAATGTTCTTTAGAATGACCTCTAAATAGTTTTATTTTATTTATTTTCTATGTTAGTTTCTTGATTTTTGAATATTTTATTAATGTAGTTGTCTTTGTTATTACAATTAAAATTTAAAAAAATAATAATAATAAAAAAAAACCTTTGTTGTCCTGCACACCCACCAGAAGGTGGCAGTAAAAAATTAAAAATCTTGTTTTTACTGTCGGCAAGGAAGGTATTTGTCATAAACTCACAATTCTAAATAAAAACACTTTTTAACAAAGAGTTGACACAAATTCAGTTCCGAAATTCCATCAGACACACTAAAAAGTGTACAATTGTAATTCTTATAGTGCTTAGCTACTCTGATGTGTAATAAAACTTAGGTTGTGATAGTCACACTATTCTGTATACCCAGATTTCTAAATAGATCAGATGGTCCCATTATTACACAAACAATATAAACTGAATGAAGAATTTAAAGGAAAAAATGTTTTTAACAAAAAAATATTACATCTGACGGTGTTGATGAAAAATCTGTGCGCATTGTTGAACAAATGTGCTTTTAAACACTAGTTGGTAAATAAGTAAGTATTCACATGTGGTGCCAAGTGTAAAAAAAATTGTATAAAAGTTGTAGCTAAAACATTTTCATTATTTATATCACTTTTCTCATATTTAGTACATTTTCCTACATTTAACCACATATATAGAGGTTAAAAAAAGAGCATTAAATCTAAATTTTAAATCTTTAAATGTTATATGTCATATCTAAATGCTAAATCTTATATCTAAATGTATTTTTTTTTTAACTGAAATTGTATTTTAGGAAGTGAAAATATAGATTACAGTTGTGACTAAAGAAAAAAAAATAATCTAAGAAATGACAAAAACATTATTTTAACTATCATTTTTGTTCATCCATCAAAACGGAAGTGCTACTATACACCATATATATTTCAGTGTATTTTGTGCAATGTAGGGCTTCCCGTATTGGCCCGGTTATGACCTGTCGGCAATACAATAGTTATAGGTTCGCTTCCTGTATTTATCACCGTCAAGTAAGAAACTGTTCTCACTCACGGTAACTTTAAATTACTTCAGATTGTTTGCAAAATTTGCAGGCATCGTACTCACAAAAAACACAACTGAGGAACGGTCATTCGGACTCTCTAGAGCCCTCTGGTGGCCCGGTAGACCGGAAATTACTCCGCTTCAGCCGCCGCAAAGGCTTCTGGGAAATTTCCTCCAGCCTCTGATTGGCTGGTAGGCGAGAAGGCGGTGCCACAGTCACGTGATTCAGGTAGACGCCATTGTTCCCTTAACTTATTAGATATGCTGATAATAATTATTATTATAATAGCCAATATCATTATTTAAACATCTTACCGTTCAAAAGTACACTAGAGATGTGTTAATCCAATTCATCATATTACAGCTGATTAGTGGAAGAACAACGTTTTTTTAGTTATTTAAATCATTAGCCCATTTTTATTTTGTCATTGCAAATGTTACCTTGTTCTTGTTCTTGTTCTTATTTTGTGTGTTTTTGGAGTCATTTTGTGTATTTTTACTTGTCATTTTGTGTGTTTTCCAGCAATGTATGGGTTTATTGTGTGCATTTTGTTCATTTTCATTCGAGCAATGTATATTTTAGCAGTCATTTTGTCTGTTTTTGGAGTAATTTAATTTAATGGAAGAGCCGCATGTGGCCACCAGTTACCAATGTCTCTATTAGTATGTGTATTAGTATATGTGTGACCAATATTTAACATCTATTCATACCCACCAATATGTAATGTCAAGTGAAAATGGATGAAAGTTGCCTTAGCACAGTGTGACTCTAAACCACGTGTGTCAAATCCAACCCTTGGCCTGTTCGAGAAAGTAGAAACATTTTCTAAATTACCAATTAATTCAGTTGTGCGTGTCTCACCCCCTACAACTACAAAAAATCAATTCAATACAATCCACAATATTTGCTCTCAGTTTTATAGAATATCCATGTTCCTCAAGTTTTATTGTGGGTTATGCTTTGTCATGTCTTGTAAAAGACATGTTTGTCAAACTTTACCGACTCGATTGTTAATGTGAAAGTACATGTAAGTCATACATAAAATACTCAAGTACAGGTAAAACAGTACCTCAATTATTTAGTACACAAAGTAAAAGTTACTATAGTTACTTCACCCCCCATGTTTATTTTTGGTAATAAATCTATACATCTCGTGTATAAACTTCAAAAGGAAAAGACCAAATCTTGCACAATTAGAACTTAATTTATTTTTCACAAAGCCATGTGTAAGAAATAAAAGGTTTGTCAAAAATGTACAATTCTTTTTCAAAATAAGATAACAATTAATTCAAATAAAAATAAAATAAAAATGTATTTGATTAATTTTGGTTTGAAAATAAAGGATACAAGTGAAGTTCTTTTTTGTATACTTCAATTTGGATTTGGATAAATAAATAAATACAGATATTTTAAAAATGAAGCAGTGTTTTTGCATGTTTTCATTTTGTAGAAAATTGTTAAAAATGTCCCACATTATTGGAAATGTTCTTTAGAATGACCTCTAAATAGTTTTATTTTATTTATTTTCTATGTTAGTTTCTTGATTTTTGAATATTTTATTAATGTAGTTGTCTTTGTTATTACAATTAAAATTTAAAAAAAAAATAATAATAAAAAAAAACCTTTGTTGTCCTGCACACCCACCAGAAGGTGGCAGTAAAAAATTAAAAATCTTGTTTTTACTGTCGGCAAGGAAGGTATTTGTCATAAACTCACAATTCTAAATAAAAACACTTTTTTAACAAAGAGTTGACACAAATTCAGTTCCGAAATTCCATCAGACACACTAAAAAGTGTACAATTGTAATTCTTATAGTGCTTAGCTACTCTGATGTGTAATAAAACTTAGGTTGTGATATTCACACTATTCTGTATACCCAGATTTCTAAATAGATCAGATGGTCCCATTATTACACAAACAATATAAACTGAATGAAGAATTTAAAGAAAAAAATGTTTTTAACAAAAAAATATTACATCTGACGGTGTTGATGAAAAATCTGTGCGCATTGTTGAACAAATGTGCTTTTAAACACTAGTTGGTAAATAAGTAAGTATTCACATGGGGTGCCAAGTGTAAAAAAAATTGTATAAAAGTTGTAGCTGAAACATTTTCATTATTTATATCACTTTTCTCATATTTAGTACATTTTCCTACATTTAACCACATATATAGAGGTTAAAAAAAGAGCATTAAATCTAAATTTTAAATCTTTAAATGTTATATGTCATATCTAAATGCTAAATCTTATATCTAAATGTATTTTTTTTTTAACTGAAATTGTATTTTAGGAAGTGAAAATATAGATTACAGTTGTGACTAAAGAAAAAAAAATAATCTAAGAAATGACAAAAACATTATTTTAACTATCATTTTTGTTCATCCATCAAAACGGAAGTGCTACTATACACCATATATATTTCAGTGTATTTTGTGCAATGTAGGGCTTCCCGTATTGGCCCGGTTATGACCTGTCGGCAATACAATAGTTATAGGTTCGCTTCCTGTATTTATCACCGTCAAGTAAGAAACTGTTCTCACTCACGGTAACTTTAAATTACTTCAGATTGTTTGCAAAATTTGCAGGCATCGTACTCACAAAAAACACAACTGAGGAACGGTCATTCGGACTCTCTAGAGCCCTCTGGTGGCCCGGTAGACCGGAAATTACTCCGCTTCAGCCGCCGCAAAGGCTTCTGGGAAATTTCCTCCAGCCTCTGATTGGCTGGTAGGCGAGAAGGCGGTGCCACAGTCACGTGATTCAGGTAGACGCCATTGTTCCCTTAACTTATTAGATATGCTGATAATAATTATTATTATAATAGCCAATATCATTATTTAAACATCTTACCGTTCAAAAGTACACTAGAGATGTGTTAATCCAATTCATCATATTACAGCTGATTAGTGGAAGAACAACGTTTTTTTAGTTATTTAAATCATTAGCCCATTTTTATTTTGTCATTGCAAATGTTACCTTGTTCTTGTTCTTGTTCTTATTTTGTGTGTTTTTGGAGTCATTTTGTGTATTTTTACTTGTCATTTTGTGTGTTTTCCAGCAATGTATGGGTTTATTGTGTGCATTTTGTTCATTTTCATTCGAGCAATGTATATTTTAGCAGTCATTTTGTCTGTTTTTGGAGTAATTTAATTTAATGGAAGAGCCGCATGTGGCCACCAGTTACCAATGTCTCTATTAGTATGTGTATTAGTATATGTGTGACCAATATTTAACATCTATTCATACCCACCAATATGTAATGTCAAGTGAAAATGGATGAAAGTTGCCTTAGCACAGTGTGACTCTAAACCACGTGTGTCAAATCCAACCCTTGGCCTGTTCGAGAAAGTAGAAACATTTTCTAAATTACCAATTAATTCAGTTGTGCGTGTCTCACCCCCTACAACTACAAAAAATCAATTCAATACAATCCACAATATTTGCTCTCAGTTTTATAGAATATCCATGTTCCTCAAGTTTTATTGTGGGTTATGCTTTGTCATGTCTTGTAAAAGACATGTTTGTCAAACTTTACCGACTCGATTGTTAATGTGAAAGTACATGTAAGTCATACATAAAATACTCAAGTACAGGTAAAACAGTACCTCAATTATTTAGTACACAAAGTAAAAGTTACTATAGTTACTTCACCCCCCATGTTTATTTTTGGTAATAAATCTATACATCTCGTGTATAAACTTCAAAAGGAAAAGACCAAATCTTGCACAATTAGAACTTAATTTATTTTTCACAAAGCCATGTGTAAGAAATAAAAGGTTTGTCAAAAATGTACAATTCTTTTTCAAAATAAGATAACAATTAATTCAAATAAAAATAAAATAAAAATGTATTTGATTAATTTTGGTTTGAAAATAAAGGATACAAGTGAAGTTCTTTTTTGTATACTTCAATTTGGATTTGGATAAATAAATAAATACAGATATTTTAAAAATGAAGCAGTGTTTTTGCATGTTTTCATTTTGTAGAAAATTGTTAAAAATGTCCCACATTATTGGAAATGTTCTTTAGAATGACCTCTAAATAGTTTTATTTTATTTATTTTCTATGTTAGTTTCTTGATTTTTGAATATTTTATTAATGTAGTTGTCTTTGTTATTACAATTAAAATTTAAAAAAATAATAATAATAAAAAAAAACCTTTGTTGTCCTGCACACCCACCAGAAGGTGGCAGTAAAAAATTAAAAATCTTGTTTTTACTGTCGGCAAGGAAGGTATTTGTCATAAACTCACAATTCTAAATAAAAACACTTTTTTAACAAAGAGTTGACACAAATTCAGTTCCGAAATTCCATCAGACACACTAAAAAGTGTACAATTGTAATTCTTATAGTGCTTAGCTACTCTGATGTGTAATAAAACTTAGGTTGTGATAGTCACACTATTCTGTATACCCAGATTTCTAAATAGATCAGATGGTCCCATTATTACACAAACAATATAAACTGAATGAAGAATTTAAAGGAAAAAATGTTTTTAACAAAAAAATATTACATCTGACGGTGTTGATGAAAAATCTGTGCGCATTGTTGAACAAATGTGCTTTTAAACACTAGTTGGTAAATAAGTAAGTATTCACATGTGGTGCCAAGTGTAAAAAAAATTGTATAAAAGTTGTAGCTAAAACATTTTCATTATTTATATCACTTTTCTCATATTTAGTACATTTTCCTACATTTAACCACATATATAGAGGTTAAAAAAAGAGCATTAAATCTAAATTTTAAATCTTTAAATGTTATATGTCATATCTAAATGCTAAATCTTATATCTAAATGTATTTTTTTTTTTAACTGAAATTGTATTTTAGGAAGTGAAAATATAGATTACAGTTGTGACTAAAGAAAAAAAAATAATCTAAGAAATGACAAAAACATTATTTTAACTATCATTTTTGTTCATCCATCAAAACGGAAGTGCTACTATACACCATATATATTTCAGTGTATTTTGTGCAATGTAGGGCTTCCCGTATTGGCCCGGTTATGACCTGTCGGCAATACAATAGTTATAGGTTCGCTTCCTGTATTTATCACCGTCAAGTAAGAAACTGTTCTCACTCACGGTAACTTTAAATTACTTCAGATTGTTTGCAAAATTTGCAGGCATCGTACTCACAAAAAACACAACTGAGGAACGGTCATTCGGACTCTCTAGAGCCCTCTGGTGGCCCGGTAGACCGGAAATTACTCCGCTTCAGCCGCCGCAAAGGCTTCTGGGAAATTTCCTCCAGCCTCTGATTGGCTGGTAGGCGAGAAGGCGGTGCCACAGTCACGTGATTCAGGTAGACGCCATTGTTCCCTTAACTTATTAGATATGCTGATAATAATTATTATTATAATAGCCAATATCATTATTTAAACATCTTACCGTTCAAAAGTACACTAGAGATGTGTTAATCCAATTCATCATATTACAGCTGATTAGTGGAAGAACAACGTTTTTTTAGTTATTTAAATCATTAGCCCATTTTTATTTTGTCATTGCAAATGTTACCTTGTTCTTGTTCTTGTTCTTATTTTGTGTGTTTTTGGAGTCATTTTGTGTATTTTTACTTGTCATTTTGTGTGTTTTCCAGCAATGTATGGGTTTATTGTGTGCATTTTGTTCATTTTCATTCGAGCAATGTATATTTTAGCAGTCATTTTGTCTGTTTTTGGAGTAATTTAATTTAATGGAAGAGCCGCATGTGGCCACCAGTTACCAATGTCTCTATTAGTATGTGTATTAGTATATGTGTGACCAATATTTAACATCTATTCATACCCACCAATATGTAATGTCAAGTGAAAATGGATGAAAGTTGCCTTAGCACAGTGTGACTCTAAACCACGTGTGTCAAATCCAACCCTTGGCCTGTTCGAGAAAGTAGAAACATTTTCTAAATTACCAATTAATTCAGTTGTGCGTGTCTCACCCCCTACAACTACAAAAAATCAATTCAATACAATCCACAATATTTGCTCTCAGTTTTATAGAATATCCATGTTCCTCAAGTTTTATTGTGGGTTATGCTTTGTCATGTCTTGTAAAAGACATGTTTGTCAAACTTTACCGACTCGATTGTTAATGTGAAAGTACATGTAAGTCATACATAAAATACTCAAGTACAGGTAAAACAGTACCTCAATTATTTAGTACACAAAGTAAAAGTTACTATAGTTACTTCACCCCCCATGTTTATTTTTGGTAATAAATCTATACATCTCGTGTATAAACTTCAAAAGGAAAAGACCAAATCTTGCACAATTAGAACTTAATTTATTTTTCACAAAGCCATGTGTAAGAAATAAAAGGTTTGTCAAAAATGTACAATTCTTTTTCAAAATAAGATAACAATTAATTCAAATAAAAATAAAATAAAAATGTATTTGATTAATTTTGGTTTGAAAATAAAGGATACAAGTGAAGTTCTTTTTTGTATACTTCAATTTGGATTTGGATAAATAAATAATTACAGATATTTTAAAAATGAAGCAGTGTTTTTGCATGTTTTCATTTTGTAGAAAATTGTTAAAAATGTCCCACATTATTGGAAATGTTCTTTAGAATGACCTCTAAATAGTTTTATTTTATTTATTTTCTATGTTAGTTTCTTGATTTTTGAATATTTTATTAATGTAGTTGTCTTTGTTATTACAATTAAAATTTAAAAAAATAATAATAATAAAAAAAAACCTTTGTTGTCCTGCACACCCACCAGAAGGTGGCAGTAAAAAATTAAAAATCTTGTTTTTACTGTCGGCAAGGAAGGTATTTGTCATAAACTCACAATTCTAAATAAAACACTTTTTTAACAAAGAGTTGACACAAATTCAGTTCCGAAATTCCATCAGACACACTAAAAAGTGTACAATTGTAATTCTTATAGTGCTTAGCTACTCTGATGTGTAATAAAACTTAGGTTGTGATAGTCACACTATTCTGTATACCCAGATTTCTAAATAGATCAGATGGTCCCATTATTACACAAACAATATAAACTGAATGAAGAATTTAAAGGAAAAAAATGTTTTTAACAAAAAAATATTACATCTGACGGTGTTGATGAAAAATCTGTGCGCATTGTTGAACAAATGTGCTTTTAAACACTAGTTGGTAATAAGTAAGTATTCACATGTGGTGCCAAGTGTAAAAAAAAATTGTATAAAAGTTGTAGCTAAAACATTTTCATTATTTATATCACTTTTCTCATATTTAGTACATTTTCCTACATTTAACCACATATATAGAGGTTAAAAAAAGAGCATTAAATCTAAATTTTAAATCTTTAAATGTTATATGTCATATCTAAATGCTAAATCTTATATCTAAATGTATTTTTTTTTTAACTGAAATTGTATTTTAGGAAGTGAAATATAGATTACAGTTGTGACTAAAGAAAAAAAAATAATCTAAGAAATGACAAAAACATTATTTTAACTATCATTTTTGTTCATCCATCAAAACGGAAGTGCTACTATACACCATATATATTTCAGTGTATTTTGTGCAATGTAGGGCTTCCCGTATTGGCCCGGTTATGACCTGTCGGCAATACAATAGTTATAGGTTCGCTTCCTGTATTTATCACCGTCAAGTAGGGAAACT